>NC_061088.1:50273417-50288417 GCF_015104395.2 Macrobrachium nipponense
TTGGAAATCATCGCAAATTTTATGCAAGAGCAAGTCGATGCAAATGTCAGATGGTAGAATATTTACTAATAAAACAACAAGATAATAGGATCAACCTCTCCAATGGAGCCTGGGACTCTGACCATATAGACAATATCTTCCTTAAGCAAACAGTGAAGCTGATTAAGACGATTAACCAAACCAACGCTGGGTTAGCGGTGACCCTAGGCATAACCTAAGGGCATATCTCCTACTATATATTTTTGGCAATTATAAACCTACTTCTATCATTCACTACTTGATAAGGGTGGAGTCAGTCCACCAAAATGTAGTCCTTAGCTTTAAATCAGTGTTTTAATGGCCTTTTGTACTTGATATATATATATATATATATATATATATATATATATATATATATATATATATATATATATATATATATATATATATATATATATATATATATATATAAATCGCAGGAAAATTTGCTATTACTGTAAAACTAAAGTTTAATTAATTATCTAATTAATAATTAAACAAAATTATATCAAAATTATAAATTTTATCAAGAAAATTAGAGTAAAAAATTGAATTATTCATGTAAAATTCCAATTGTAAAGCAATAATAAATTTGAGAAGAAATTTAATTAAATGTAAATTAATTCACAAGTGTTAGGTTAAAACAATTATCAATATGAAACATTGAAATTAATTAAACAAAATGAGAATATAGAAAACATAGAATAATATGGAAAAACATTAAAAGCAATGACAGTAAAACATTAAACATATAAAATGGACATGTCAAAAGAACAAGGTAAAATAAAAATGTGTAGAAAGTAATAATTTCATCCAACCACTGTAAATAAAACCTGGAAGTGCACTTCAGAAAATACCTTTTACCACTGCAGTTTCACTCAAAAAAGAGGTCTGTAACTACCTTCAAAAATTTTGTAGCACCACACATAAATAATAATAACACTTTATTCAGATTCCACAAACTATTACGTTACTAAGAAAACAGAGCTAGTAATATCGAGTGACCAACTACTTTAGAGAAGTTACTTTACGGTAAGAAACCCAAACTCAGAGAATGAGAGAGAAAGAGACATCCAACGTATGGCTATTATAAGAGTATAATGAATGCATTATATCTATCTGGATTTCTGGTCGTATTGGGCCTTTTGTCGTCTAGGTGGGCAGCCATACGGGTTCATAACGAAAATATGGTCTCATCATCTCCTCGACGTCACGGAAGATTCCACTCCAAGTCTAATCTATCTATGAGTCTACAAGTCCTTTTTTGACAAACTGAAGAAGATAATAGTTATTTTATCGTGATAGTAAACAGTTTCCTAGCAAAGGTTACGCAAATAAAATTGAAATGATATCACTGTATGGAAGATTATCGAAGGATCTGATGTAATATCGAGAGATCCTTACGTGATCGCATACATGAATGAATCTCTCAGCTGCATTCCAAACAGACTCGACCAGATGGTAAAAAACAAACTAGCTCAGCAGTTTGAAGTACTGAAAGGAAGGCTGTTCTCGCGGGCAGAGCTAACCTCCTCTCTCTCTCTTTTCTCTTGAAGGTATGTTCCTTCTCAACAATGAATTATACATTATTCAAACATGTTATCTTTAAATATGGGAATCGAACATAAGATATACATTTTACAAGATTATACGATTTCTGAGGGGAAGTTGTTACATCACCAAAACCACAGCATAATAAGAATATATTAAATATACATATATATATATATTATATATAATATTATATAATAATAATATATATAATATTATATATATATATATATATATATATATAATAAATATATTATATATATATATTATATATATATAAGACAGACATTAACATACAAATCTCGTTTCACATCCAGTTCACTCTACTTCGAAAATAATATCGAATGGAAATTATAACTGATGAGTGGTTCGTCACTTGGCAGCCTCGATCTACCGAGGTATAAATTGATATCGACTCTAATGACCCTCACATAGAGTCAAATACTGTATTAATTGCTGAAAGCAATGAGCATGTATCCAGGACACATGAGATGATTCGCAGCGTGCAATCTCTGGCCCAGAGCAGAAGAACAGGGAAGAATACACCGTCACAGCAGGAATTTGCAGTAGACCTTTATCCTGGGATATTGCTTCGTGGTAGACTAGACTAAGGACGCAGATAACTGCAAGAGCGACGGTGAGGGCAAGGCCTGCCTTATGAGGGCACACAAACACATGTGCGGGGGAGGGTGGCCAGGTGTGCAGCCGAACTGCGATTTGAATGCTCGGATCTGATCCGGCCTGTGATCTGCAAGCGAGTGAGAGCCATCTCCTTGAGGTGGTTGTTTTTATCAATCCCGCTCGCAGATCTTTGGATCAACACCTCAGTAGTTCTGAAAAAGTATGAACTGGAGCAGCACAGGAGAGACAAAAGAGAGAATTGATGTGCGAGAGAGAGAGAGAGAGAGAAAAAGGACACTCAGTGGGCGTGTTTTGCTAAATTTCATTTTTTCATGGGGTAAGCAAAGGAGTCATAATATATATATATATATATATATATATATATATATATATACTATATATATATATATTATAGATATATATATATATAGATAATATATATATATATATATATATATATATATATATATATATATATATATATATATATTATATATTATATATATATATATATATATATATTCTATATATATATATATATATTATATATATATATATATATATAATATATATACATATATATATATAATATATATATATATATCTTAAAAGACATTGGTAGCAATATATAATATTAAATAGTGGGGTTGATAACCTTAGCTCTTGCCGGTTAGAGACAGATGCAAAACGCTGGATTCCTTGAAGATGCTGAGATGAAAAACAAACAGGAAACTTGCCGGTGCACAATTGAGTTCATTGACGCAATCCAAAGACATGAGTTGATCACGGGGAAGTTCTCGAGTATGTATATCGGTTAGTGAGGGTGTCACAGAAAATGACATATACTCTCTGGTATGGGAATTAACAGAGGAATTGGACGGCCAACTGTCAAAGTGGACAGTGGTGTTTTCGGTGTAGAAGAGGCGTTGGAGGTCCGTCGGAAAAGGTAAATTAAAGTGGAAAACTTTGGAAAAGTTAACATTTGAAACGACAATTACTTCAATTCTAGAGAAAGGGAAGTGCGATGTGACACATTTTATTGATGAACTTTAATGTTTAATGGTGTAATAATGATAGTATTTTTTATATCAGATGGCTCGAAGTCACCATATAGAAAAATGGGTTTTCTCTTGACAGTTTTTGGCTTTGATAAACTATGAATGTTTGAAGAGAAAGAGAAAAAGGTGGTACTTACTTAAATATGGTTTTAGGCAGAAAATGATAGTTTAACGTTTTTTTTTTTTAGTTATTCTTAACTCATTTTATTTAATTTTCATGTTGGCTAATTTTGGGAAATAAAAAAAGTATATTTTTGTGCATCAGGAGTTTGGATTAGCCTAGAGTTTGGTACTTTGATTTTTCAGCTAACTTCAGGGATGGCGCTCAACATGAAAGGTAGGCCACGTTACCAGTTTGGGAGTTTCTTTCATTTTGACCTCGTAATATATATATATATATATATATATATATATATATATATATATATATATATATATATATATATATATATATGAAAAAGGAGTAATTGACAATATAATTAAGACACCGTTGTGAATGCGATTTGTATCTTTTCTTTCTGAATGATCAGATGTAATGGGCAATGACATTTTTACATTTTTAGAAAGTAGAGATCATCAATTTGATTCTCCATGGAAACAGTGGTCCTAAGTGACAAGACAGCTCAGCTTCAGAAATGCTGACATAACTTCCTTGGGTGGTGAAATGTCGAAGTCGCTGCCTAAGCAGAACAGATCACGTCCTGTGTCTCCATGCGGGTGGATGCAGATATGCTTTATGAATCCGGTTTGAGGCTGTTTTTTGGGCGTGAACAATGAACTTGTGACGAAGTTAGTGACGACACTTATCTGTGAGTGTCTTGTGTGTTAGTTCGTGCTTGCGTTTGGGCGAGCTATTTCCCTACATAATGAGAGAGTAAGTTAGCCTAATTGGGAGATCGCTACAGAGTCAGCAAAGGGCCAAGATGGCTCCTTATTTGGTGTTTTTGGTCAAGTGTGTGTAATCTGTGTTGAATGGGTAAGCATACTTATTTTTTAGCCAAAAGTGTGGCTTGACTATATTTTGAATATTTGCTTCAAAGATGTTCTATTTTATTTGACCTTTTGATTTTGCTTTTTAGTCTTCGCTTATGGATGTGTTATCCTGTCTTCTTATAGGTGGATCTGGAACAAAGGGGAACTGATCTGATATTCAGAAATGGGAACTTAACTGATGTTCCGGTGTGTTACTAGACTGTGCTGTGACTTTTCTTAATTTTATGACTAAACTAATGTTGGTTATTGTAGAAGAGGGATGGAGTGGGCTATCTGAGTTCAACCTTTCATTTAATCATTTTGTTAATAACCTGATTTATTTAGTTAATGCTGTGCTCTTAGATAAATGTATTTTTGTAGTTCACGAGTCTGATTTAATTGCCTAGTTAATAGAGAGAGAGAGAGAGAGGAAGCGGATGTCATTTCAGTGCCTCACTACTACACAGTCATTACTACCAATCTTTTAAAATGTACAGAGGTTGGAACCTTGGTAACAGATGTGGTGACAGCGATGTAGCAACCGTTTTACGCCTATTGTCAAATTAATAGCAGCTTAACTCTTTCATATCCGCTTAGTTTTGAGCACCGTATCCCAAGATATCCGAGGTGTCTGGGAACGCTCGACAGTGCAAAAAAATTATTATTTTGAAAATTCAGCAAAAATATAGATTTTATGTCAACAACGTTCATTTTGCTGTCCTTTTTTTCTAAATGTTAGTATTTTATGGTGAAATAGTCAGTATAAGAGTCCCAGCCCTCTAAATACGAAAAAATGTGAGTTATTTAACCAACAAAACAAAAAAATCTTTACTTTTTTTTATATTTTCGTTCCTAACCCAAAAACTATGAAAGTCAGGCGAATGAATTATTTTTTATGAGAAAGCCAATAACATTCCCTAAATATCAACATATAAATCAATAGAAAACGAATAAGTCCAGCCAGTGAAAAATTGATAGAACAGAGGATAAGAAACATAGCGCTCCGCCCGGCGCATAGTGAGAATTATCACTAGAACATTTTTTTTTTTTTTTGAAGAGCCCTATCTCGGTTATTTTTCATTGAAATTCATTTGTAAATATATGAAAATGTAGAGGAAACGTTGAAGAATAAAGGGAAGGTCAAGAAAATGGCTTTGGATACGACAAAAGTTTCATTTTGATGTTATAAAATTTTTTTTACCGTTGTCAACATTTATTGCTAGAATAACAATTTTTTGAAGAGCCCTATCTCGGTTATTTTTCATAGAAATTACTTTGTAAATATACGAAAATGTAGAGGAAAAGTTGAAGAATAAAGGGAGAGTTAAGAAAAATGGCTTTGGGGTCACTGAGAGGGAAGTGTAGGTGCGATCAGCTGATTTCATTGTGAGAATTTTACTACGCCAGGGATTTGAGCATGCGCAGTACAGAAACTACTTTGCAGGCGTATTGATACCCAAGATACACGGTCCAAGGTATGATCTAGCCTATGGAAATTGCTACTTGTCCGAAAAAAAAAATACCCCTACCACACGTACGAAATATTTCGGTAAATTTTACGTACCGCTACGTCACTTGGATAGATAGGGGATAGAGTATTTTTATGTACTATTACGTCAGTTGGACATGAAAGGGTTAAAGAGGCTGTTTTGAGGGAGACTGGTTGTGAAAATGAGCTAGGATTTCAGATAGTGATAGGAATTAGTGAGCCATTGTTCTGGTACTGAGAGGAGGAGTTTAATTAGGGTCAGCATTTTTGTCTGCTGTGAGGCACCTTCAAGGATATGTCACTCAGTTGATATCTGTGAGTGCATGCGTTTAGTAAAGTGCTCGCTGTTCGAGTATTGGATCGTGATTACACACGCAAGTATGTGTGTATTAGCGTGTTTTTACATGCGTGCGAATCGGCAGTATGGGGTTCTTTCATTGACGGCGTGAGTGTTACATTTTTTTATGCCCTTGTGTTTTTTTCCTCTTTCTAACTTTGTGTGTGAATCATTTTTGGAGTTAAAGAGACAGTTCAGATCACCATATTTTTTTTCCATAGAAGCAGAACCTGATAAGTTTTTTATCTTAGCACATATTTGTTATAAATAAAGACTGATAATATGTTTCGTTGTGACATTTCTTGGAATGTGAAGACTGATCATTTTTAACTTCCCATGGAGACAGAGTCCGAAGCGACGACCTGAGAAAGCTGACATCTCTTTCTGGGATGGTGTGATACGAAGATGCTTATTTAAGCAGGTCAATGTTCGTTCTGTGGGTATGTGAGTTCTTGAGGGCTTGTTCAAGGTGCCTTTGAAAGCTGGCTGCGACCAGTTACCGAAGAGTGTGAATTCATCTGTAAGTGTACTAACTATGTCTGTTGATAACAGCTTGGTTTAGCCAAAAACTAGGGAAACAGCTACGGGAGAAAAGGCAGAATGCTGGGATAGCTCTGCGAAAGTCTATTTGTTAAGTGGTAACGTTCCAGGCTGCAATGAGTGAGTTATCATACTTTAGCCAAAGGGATGGCTTGTTTTGATATCTTGTAAAGATGTTCCATTTCATTTGATCTTTTGACTTTGACTTTACAAATGAGTGTGTGCTCACTAGTGTGTTCTCCTGTCTGTTAAACAGGCGGTTCTAGTGAGGGGGCCGAGTGTCCTAGTGAGGGGACTGAGTATCCTAGTGAGGGGACTGTATTTTGGAGAAGAGATAATTGGTGTGACTAATTACTGATTAAGACATTTAAATACTGGGGGGTTATCTGAGTTGGTTTGTCTGTGAGACTTGAACTATTTTCATTACATTGATGATCTTGTAAGAACTTGAGTTATTCAACTAGTACTTTACTTTGAATAAACACTATATTTTTTGTAACTCCGACTCTGATTTAATGACCTGATAGAATGGAGAGAGAGAGAGAGAGAGAGAGAGAGAGAGAGAGAGAGGGAGAGGGCTTTTGCCAGTGATCGCTTTGAGAGAGACAAAGAGAGAGAGAGAGAGAGAAGGGACTGAGGGTTACCAGTTCACCTTACGCAATGGCTATACGCATACCAAATATTAAATAGGGGGGGGGGGGGGGGCGGGGGGGGGGGGGGGGGGGGGGGCGACGCCCTTCGCTGGTAATATATTTAAAAGTGACACATTTTTTTTTTTTTTTTCTTAATACAAACGTATGCATATAAGGTTTCATACATGTGGCTCAGTTCTCGAGGTGCTTAGATTGCCTTGGAGACAGTGTCTCTTATGCATACTCAGTCAGCGTATTTTCTGCTGAGTAACCAGGGGGTAGTGCCTAAGGGAGGGTGATTTTTTTTTCTTTGTACTGGGTTAAGGGGGTGAGTTAATCCTTCATGTTTTTTCTTCTCTCTTGTCTCCTCCGTTTGGCCTTGAAAACAAAGTTCAATGCCATGTCCTTGAAATGAGGAAATCGGCTGTTAGCCACTGAGAGATGATGTGATATGCCGGTTGGGTTTTTTAGAACGATTTTTGTTCTTTCTTTTGCGTGAAGAGAAAATGAATATGAAATGAAAATGGTGCAAGTTTTCCTTGCACTTTGGAGCATGCCTTAAACTGTTTTAGAGATTTTTTATGACTTCGAGATCAGATTTTCATCGCACCCATGATGTTCCTAGAGGGCAAAGGGATTGGCGAAATTTTTGGAAGGCCGGTCAACAAAAAGAGTACAGGTGATTAGTACGTGCCATTGTGGTCTCGTGGGGGACACCCAGAGCCCAAAGCCCAGGACTATAGTTTACGCAACAGTAGAGGACGTGACTAGAACTGAGGATATGGAGATTATTGAAAAGGGGATATGTTTGGTGATGCTAATGGTGATGATACTTGGGTTATGGGGTGTGTGATGATATTATGGGTGGTGATACTAGTACTAATATTGATGTTATTTCTGATACTAACAATAAGGTGGATGTAATGATAACTAAGGGTGGTGATGTTTATGGGTTGTGGAAAGGGGAGGTACTAACCACAAATGCAAAGGTGTTTTATCAGAGGATATTGTGTTAATGCCCTGGTCAAAGACTATGGTAAAAATCAAATTGAGGGAAGTGAGAAAACCTACTGGTCTACTTTTGCCAGTTTTTTTTTTTTTGGTTTTCCTTTATTTTATGGGTTCAGTAGACAATTGCTTGAAGTCTACGTTAATCACAGATGTTACAGGTGCCACGGGAACAGTCAACAGTGCCATTGGCTTTTCTTTTCCCCTTTTGGATGTTAGCCATCGCTGACGTAAGTTTTTTTATATCATGAGCGAATATGAATTTATTTTTCTCTCAGAACAGTTTGTGTAGATTTTTAATATCTCAGTTCGTAACTTGGAATCATTGTTCGGGAATGCGTTTATAATTTCAGCCGTTTGATGCTGCAAAGAGATTTAGGGGAGAATTTTTGCATTTTTGAATGTCTACATAATGGCACTACATTTTTTTTTTCTGGATATTTATGTTCCGGGAATAGTTGGCTTTTTGCATAATTGTGTTTGCGGCAACCTTGCCAGAGATAGGAAACTTGTTGTGTGTTCAGTTTTCCTGATAGTGTTGCAGAGCCAATATCTGATGAGGGTCACTTTTTCTTTTTCTCTCTCTCTCCTTTTTCCCGAGTCTGTGAGCATATGTTGCAAGGTACGACAATTATATGGCACTTGTGCATTTCTTTTTTTTTTGTGTCGAGTGTTTCAGCATTTAAATATTTCTAAGTATCTATCATATGAGAAACAGGTTTTGCTTATGGTTGTGTTTGTGGCAAGTTTGCCAGAGATAGGAAACTTGATTAAGTTTCTGGTGGCCTGTGCCGAAGTGAATATGGGGAAGCCTTTGTTTAGACACTTCGGATTTGTAGTTTTGTTGTAATGAGTTATGGCACACTGATGATTTTTTCTAGAATTTCTTGGGCAGTTTTTTTGCCAAGTTTTTGCCCTTCTCAGCAGTTATGCTAAACAGAGTTTACAGTTTTTGACGGTAACATTGAGCTCCTTAAAGATGTTTTTCGAGGTTATTTTACTTGCACAGTATTTTGTTATGTTGGTGAATGTCCAGAGTTTAGGCCTATGGTGGTAAGAGCTATGTTTTAGTTCGCTATTTTGGATTCAGTTATTTTTGCAGTTATTTTGGTGCAAATGGAAACCTTTGTGAGAGAATATATGTTGCAATATTTTCATATGTATCAACTAGATGCTTTGAGTGCATTTTTCGGGGACAGAGTTTCCTTTTTGATTACCCTGCTTGGAGGTGTAATGATATTTTTTGGTTACTTGGTTTTTATTCCACATGTGGATGCTAGTAAAATGGAGGGGAATATTCTTATTGCCTGAGTGGTATTATTATTAATATGGTGATATGTGGGTGTTTTTTTTTTTTATATTATTACTGGAGATTTTTTTTGAAGGGGTTGAGTTTTTCTTTTGTGGCCATAATCTTTCGTGGTGGATTTTTTGTGGTTATGATTTTTGGTGGTAATCTGTGGTTTTATGAGCCAAAGAGGGGGGGGGGGGGGGGGGTGGCGGTATTGTGGCTCCTTTTGTGTTGTGGCTCTTAGGGGGTGGCATTACTGCATTGCGGTTTTATGAGTCCCTATAGATGTGTTGTATTTTTATATTCACCAGTGGTTATTTTGGCGGTATATAATTGTTGAATTGTGGTTTAATGTGGTTTATATCCCGAATAGGTGGTAATTGGGTATTATATACTTGGGGTAGTATCATGGGGAGTTATGTCTTTAAAGACAATTTTTGAGTACCTTTGGTGATATCCTGGAGATAAGTTTGTGAAATGTTGTTATATAGTGTTAGTATAGAATATTTGGAGAATAATGGTTTCCGAGGTTGCAAGTCTGACTAGACAAATCTGGTGGATTTTTGCTGATTATGCTGTGATGAGTCCGGTTGCTGACTTTTTCCTTTCAGAGTTGATTACTCTTAGATTTGCACTATTTTCGGAGATGTTGATTATAGCATTCCACGGAAATGTACTATGTAAGGGGTTGTTTCCGGTCGTTGAGATTGTTGCGGTAGCAAATTACTGAATTTGCTACCGCAACAATCTAATTTGAGGCTGTTTTTGTTACGTTTTTTTTTTTTATTTTTCGGACTCATTTTTCTTTTTTATACATGCGAGTAATGGTGACTTTAAAATGTAAGGACAGTAGTCCGTAGAGTTTTTGTGATTTCTCATTTTGCTAGTTTGGGGTGGTTTGTGCTAATTTATGTATGGGGTTGGCCAGTCTTTTTTTATATTATTGGAGAATTTAATATTTTCTTTACGGGGTTATAATAATGATTTATGATTTAGCGATCTTATGAAGTTACTTCACAAGTTTTAGTTAGAAATTAGTTCAGTGGTTATATTAGTGGTGTTAATTGGAAAACCTTCAGTTAGTATTTCTTAGATTTTGAGGTCCTTATTTGACAGATGTATGACTAGGGTTAATTCTTCTTTAATTGACCGATGACATGACTGACATGCTGAAACACCATAAACATCGTTCCCCTACGCCAGCAAGACGTCCTTCAGCTACTACAGAGATGTGTGTTGCTGACATGCAAAAGAGTCTACGAGGTTTTACAACGCTTTTGGACTATGGAAGTCGTCAGTTGTCTTCACTGGGATACGTTTTGCCTTTCCACAGCGTGTTTCACGAGTTTGTGTAGCTGTAGGCCATACACACACATGGGAACGTCGAAAATTCAAGATGAGAAAATGTCTCTACAGTCAACTGTTATTATAACCCAGATACAAGATGTTCAAATTTATTTTATGTGATAGACATTGTCTTGCAAAAGACGTGCAGTTATTATCGTGTTTTTTGAGCCGGCCGATGTGTTTTTATACATATAAGCTGTTTTGTGTTAGCTATGGCCGAGCATCTGAAATAAGGAGTAATTGACAATATAATTAAGACACCGTTGTGAATGTGATTTGTATTTTTTTTTTCTGAATGAGCAGATGTAATAGGCAATGACATTTTTAGAATGTAGAGATCATCAATTTGATTCTCATTGGAAACAATGGTCCTAATTGACAAGACAGCTCAGCTTCGGAAATGCTGACATAACTTTCTTTGGTGGAGCGATGTCGAAGTCGCTGCCTACGCAGAACAGACCACGTCCTGTGTCTCCATGCAGGTGGATGCAGATATGCTTTATGAATCTGGCTTGAGGCTGTTTCTTGGGCGTAAACAAAGATCTGTATAATGACGTCATGAACTCGTGACGAAGTTAGTTAGTTCATGCTTGCATTTGTGCGAGCTATTTCTCTACATAATGAGAGAGTAATTTAGCCTAAATGGGAGATCGCTACAGAGTCAGCAAAGGCCCAAGGTGGCTCCTTTGTTAATGTTTTTGGTCAAGTGTGTGTAATCTGTGTTGAATGGGTAAGCATACTTATTTTTTGCCAAAAGTGTGGCTTGACTGTATTTTGAATATTTGTTTCAAAGATGTTCTATTTTATTTGATCTTTTGATTTTGCTTTTTAGTCTTTGCTTATGGATGGTTCTCCTGTCTTCTTATAGGTGGATCTGGAACAAAGGGGAACTGATCTGATATTTAGAAATGGGAACTTAACTTAACTGATGTTCCGTGGTGTTACTAGACTATGCTGTGACTTTTCTTAATTTTATGACTAAACTAATGTTGGTTATTGTAGAAGAGGGATGGAGTGGGCTATCTGAGTTCAACCTTTCATTTAATCATTTTGTTAAGAACATGATTTATTTAGTTTAATGCACTGCTCTTAAATAAATGTATTTTTGTAGTTCACGAGTCTGATTTCATTTAGGTAATAGAGAGAGAGAGAGAGAGGGGTGTTGGAGAGAGAGAGAGAACGGATGTCATTTTAGTGCATCGCTGCTACCAACGTTTAAAATGTACCGAGGTTGGAACCTCGGTAACACACACACACACACACACACACATATATATATATATATATATATATATATATATAATATATATATATATATATATATATATATATATATATATTATAGTATATATATATATATATATATATATATATATATATATATATATATATATATATATATATATATACAACACTTTTCCTTAACGCTGCTCTCAGCCAAGATGACGTACACAACTGTGTTGGTAGTCTTTTAATTATGATTTAATTATGATGAAAGCATTCTCTAAGGTGTGTTTTTTCCTTTGACTGGAGTGTGATGAAAGCTTTTGATGTAGAAAGAGAGATTCTTGATATGTTTTAAATATTTGATCGGTGTTTGACGAATAGGCATATCTTTGATGGAGGGGAGATTCCATAATGCTTGCTTTCCTTTTCTTTATCAGAGTCCAATGAATACCATTGACAGAGAGGGCGAAGGTTTCTATGATACATGCATATTAATTAGTATCTAAAGAATACATTTAATTTGGAAGTAGTTTTCTCACATTGGCCTAATCACCGATTTCCTGTTTTCATAACAGTGGATTTCACTGTTGCAAAACCCAAAAATAAATTTCATATCTGTTTATTCCACATAACTGGAACTGTAAGGCATTGTCTTTAGTTTCTTCCTCTCAAAATGAATAAGGAATCTTGCACTTGTAACCTGAACATGCTCTTGGCAGAAAAACAAAGCTGTTGAGAGTAACAAGTGAAGTCTACTCCACAAATATAGAGGGAAGAGATTGGACAGACAAGTGACAATCTCGTGCATGTAAGGCGCCATTGTTATGCGATGATTCTGAAAAATGGCAGTGGCAGCGACTGCAGAGACCAGCAGCAACAAAGCCACTTCTGGCCCCCAGTGCTGGGCCATCAACTGTGTTCAATACAGAAACAGGATCACGCAAAAAATGAGGATCATGTTTCACAAGCTAGTGATATTTTTACTTCTGAGAAAAACTTGATAACTGTTTAAAACAACCTCAAGTCAATGTATGTTACATCACAGTCAACTACATGCCTGCTTTTTGAGCTGATAAAATAATGAATGTTATTATAAGCTTTTTTTTATTAAAGCCTATTTGACATTAAATTCTTGTAGCCAAATAAATTAGCATGTAGGGTTACTGTCATTCCACATAACCATGGTTAAGTCTGAAAATTTTCCTTACTACTAGTACTACAATGTACATAGTACCACGAGGTGTTAGCCCTGGGCCTGCTGCAGTTGTGAGTGTTAATTAAATATTATAATGTTATTTACAATGTCATCAATAAGTTCTCAAATCTCCTTGTATGCAGAGGACTCGGCTTAATTTGATCTGCCAGAACACTTAAAGCTAGTAGGTTATTCTTCAATTTTACCATTATCATTTTTATACTTCAAATTTATACTACAATATAACTTTAAAAGTAAACTTTACTAACTAGTTAGCCTACAAGTAAACTTTACCAACTAGCCAATCTACCAGGGTTGATTATCAAATAACCAAGGGTAGCCTACCATAGCCTAACCTTAGCTTAATAGAGGCAGCCTAACTTGGCCATAACCTTCAGGAATACTGATTTTTATATCTTTCCCCCTCCACACACTATGAAATACAGCTCAAGTCTTAGCTTGCTATGAAATTCTAAGTTATTCTTATAGGCTAGCCTACCTTAGGCTATACTGTGTAAATAAATTTGTTGAATTATAGGTCAGTATGACTGACATATTACATAGTTTTATATATGGTTACTATATGTCTGCAGACTACAGCACATAGTAATTATTAGTAAATTCATGCTTTGCCATGAAATTTCTTTAACAATATTCATGTGCATTTTTATTAGTTTCCGTATTAACTTGTGTTTTATTTATCAATAAATATTTTAATGGCGTCCTTCTTTTCATAATAGAAGCCTTTTCAAACTTATTTTACTTTTATTTCTCTTTGTTGGAACAATTTCTTTTATGCATAGTATTGTTTAAGAATTACGATTGTATAGAAAAAGGTGAAGTATTGAAAATCCAGAGTTTTTAAAAATTTCAAGTTTATTTTTCTTGATAATGAGAAATTTAATTATTTCTTGAGCAAAAACTAAACAATATTTTGCCTGAGAGTATTTGTTCCAACAAAGACAAATGAAGATAATTCTAAAACACAATAAGGAATCTAATAGAAAGGCACATGAATATTGTTAGAGAAATAACATGGTAAAATATGTATTTACTAATAATTCCCCATTGAAACAAAATTTACTATCTTTGATACATAACCTTATGAGACTAATGAGATTTTCTACACTTAAGGGAATGTCATGACGCTCTAATTCCTCTTCCAAATATTCAAGTAAGTCATCTACTTGAATATTTGGAAGAGGAATTAGAGCGTCATGACATTCCCTTAAGTGTAGAAAATCTCATTAGTCTCATAAGGTTATGTATCAAAGATAGTAAATTTTGTTTCAATGGGGAATTTTTTGTACAAAAGTTTGGCATGGCCATGGGTAATCCCTTATCTCCTGTCCTTAGCAATATTTACTTGGAATTTTTTGAGACAAAACTCTTACCAAGAATTTTGCCCCAAAAAGTTATTTGGTTTAGATACGTGGATGATATCTTCTGTATTTGGCCAGTTCACGAAAACCTCCAGGAATTCCTTAATAATCTCAATAATTTAGTCCCTTCTATAAAATTTACTGTAGAGGAAGAAAGAAATTGTAATTTGAATTTTCTTGATGTAACTGTCAATAGAAATGATAGAAATTTCACCTTTTCAGTCTTTCGAAAATCAACTAATATTGCCTCTTTTGTTCATTACTACTCCAATCACCATCAAAATGTTAAATTCTCTGTTTTTTCTGGGATGTTCCTAAGGGCTTTACGTGTC
>NC_061088.1:50295767-50300767 GCF_015104395.2 Macrobrachium nipponense
CTCCTCCTATACCTTCTAAAAACTGAATCTCCTGTGAGATTCTTCTCTGGCAGTGGGTGAGCACCACATACCACCACACTATTGTTATTCCCTGTATCACATAATACCTTGACTGGTACCTGCACACTCCCTCTTGAGTTGCCAGTGTACCCTCATAGATATATGGCTTAAAAGCCTCCAAGGTGCTCAAACACTCACTGCTTGAGGCTACATTTCCACAGGTTGCTTAATAATCAGCCTGTTTAGTTTCAGTCTTCCCTACAGTCTTAGTCTTCCCACACTGCTCCTCATAGTCTGTTTCACCTGGTGTCACCTTTTACCACTTGACCAACTAGCTTTGACTGATGTTGCGTCTGATAACACTCCTGACTATGTGGCCTTCTATTCCACACTTGAAGCAGACAACATTAGTTTTCTTTATGTCTTGAGAAACTGGATGATGAAGATTTCACATTACATTATTGAGGGGTATTACCTTGTGCAGTATTGGTATTACCACTCGTAGAATTCCCAGTAGTAAATTTTTTCCTGAAATTTGGATGAGACCTAAAACCTCTGCGTTGTTGATTCTGGTACTTGACATGATGTTTCTTCACTCAGTGTAGCAGCTTTGTCAAGTTTCTTAACCCCTCTCTCTCTCAAATAGGCTCCTAAGTGTTCAGGAATTCCTCTAAGAAATTGTCAAAGAACAACCAATTTTTAAAATTTGTCCATTGATTTAACTTTAGCAGCCTCCAACCATCGTTTGAAACATCTTTTCACTTTATAGGCAAAATCTAAGAAAGTTATATTGTCGTCATTTCTTAAAAAAAATCTGAATAATTCATTATAATATTCATGGGTTATCTGGTAAACTTGTATCACATTGTGTTTGAGTACCTTGTAATCTTTACACTGATCAGCTAATAATGCTATATAGGCGCTTCTCCCTTTACCAATCAAGACACTTTGTAACAAGACTGACCATTTATCTTCTGGCCATTCCAAACCTGAAGCCACTTATTAAAAGTGATCAAAGAACTCATCTGCAGCATACTCAGTAAACTTTGGGATTAACTTCTGCACTCTTATCATATCAAATATATGGTGTTGACTACCTTGGAGAGGGTTAGACAGTGTCACAGATAATGTGGAGATATCTTTTATTAATTCCTTCTCCCATTCAAATGTTACTCTTTCTTTTTCTTCAGCTATTTTTTCTTCTCTTTCTTATCTTTCTCTTTTCTCTGTCTTCCCTTTCTCTTTCAGCATGTATTTTCCCTCTTTCAGCCTCCATCTGTAGCTAAATCAAGCTTTCTTCTCTTCCTCTTTAGTTCTACCTTCACATTACCTTTCGCTTTCTTTTCCTCTTGCTTATTTATAAGAGCTGTCTGAGCTACACTCAACAACTCTTGTAGCTAATTTTAACTCTTATTCATCAGTTATTCTACCAAGTTCCATTAATGCCTCCATGGGAATGTATCTGATTTGTGTATTTATCATACTACCAGACACATTAACTCCACATGCTAAGGCTAAAGCAGTCCACTGTGTCTTAATCAGATTGGATTCAGATAACTCTTGGACGGAAGGAACTGCTGAAAATTCCTGAACATTGAACAAAGCCATTTTCTCTAAGTTACTCAACTAACTGTTGATATTACAATGTAAAATCATCTGTGAGGTCACTCTCTTATCAAAATATATCCCTAATACCACCAGTATAAACCATGAACCAGAGTGATATTTTGTTCTGTCCGTGGGTCTGAGCACCAATTAACTCTGTCACGAAGGATTCCTAATACTTAGTCATTACACTTACCAATCATAGAATTCAAAGTTACTTCACTACAACCAGATACTTGAACTCTCATAACAAATAAAATATGACTGAGGGCCTTTTCCCCTCAGGCAGTGTGTTGGTACAGTGCCCCTTATGTAGATGGGCTATGATCCTCTAAGAGAGGAGAGTCATTGTCATATCAATGTAAAAATTGTGGTACCTACTCTCTGGGCGTCCTCTGATCCTTATAATAGATCGTAAGGTCAACTGTTGTGTCTACTTTGGCAGGGGTTGCATTAGGTCAAATGATGTTCTTCAGGGCTGCCTCATCCTCCTTATAATTGAGAGTTGTGTATCCCCTGTAGAATAATTTTGTGGTCATTTTACCCTCCTTGGGGACATGGCTCTTCCACTGATACCACCTATCAACTCCATTCTTTAACACCCTTAAAACTTGATTGTAAGAATATCCTTGATAACTAATGTCTGAGCGACATGCACAAATACAATGGAGGTAACACTCAAAAGAGCAGTAGGAGTGGGCACAGCCAATGCAAGCATTTATTATCAATGTTCTGAATTTATATGGGCACACTTCAATGTTGCTGAGGCATAGCTTGATGTCAGATGGTTTCCTGTAGACCTTTGCCTCAAAGCCATGGGCAGTGCTGGCAGCATGAACATCCACCAGCGAATGGCATTATTAACAGCTGTCTCGAGTATGAAGGGAAGGAGTAATTCTTCTTCAAATGTTCAATGAAGTCTCCAGCTCTTCTTCGTCGGCAATATTGATAAAGGTATCGTCTATGTAGCTTACTCACACAATAGGCTTAGGATCCTGCAGAGGATGTGCTGCTTAAAAAACTACAATGTAGGAGTTGGTGAAAGGCACATCAAAGGACAACCCAAGGCATCCCCATTGATCTGAGTCTATAGTCATCCCACTTGGTTGCCGAATGATGCTTGCTTCATGGAAATCTCCAGCAGGTGGCAGAGGGACTCTTCTGGGATGTTTAAAGTCAGGGAGGATTCATCCCTGCAGACCTGTCGACGATTGGATTGTCCATATGGTCTCGTCACTAAGCAAGTTGGTGGAGAAGCTCTATATCCAATGAAATGATGTTACCTTGCAATGGTATGTTGTGTAGCATGTAAACAAACTATATGGAAGATGGGATGCAAATTTTATTTTTGATGTGAGTTGTTAGAATTTTATTTAAGGATTTAAATTTATGGATTATACTGTTGGCTATATCTACAGCAGCATAAATAGTCATAAAGTCAACAAACCTCTATGCCCCGCAATCAGCCAAAGCAGTAAATAGGAATTCTAATATTCTATGTTCTTAATGAAATTTGTATTGCATCTTCCGTAGGATCTTTCAGCAAACTACTCATGGTGCCATCCCCAATATCTTCAGTATCATGACAGTTGACAAAACCACACAGGCAGATCTTGACAGGGCCTACAGGGATGAATTTTTCCTGAATTTAAGCTCCCAGAAGAGTCCCTCACCTGCTCCAGTGATTTATCAACGGTGGTGGATATGAACTCAAAGTGGCCAAGGGTTCTACCCTTGGTGTGCTCTTCACCAGCTTGTATCTGGGAGTTACTGAGTAGCGCATCTTTGCCAGGATCCCGAATCCCAATCAGTATGTAAGGTACAGAAATGATACCTTCGTCAACATTGCTGATAAGGAAGAACTAGAAGTATTGGGAAGAAGAATCAGTCCTGCACTTCACAAGTGAGAGAGCTGTTGATAATACCATCCTCTTCTTGGACGTCCATGTTACCAGCACTCCCCATGGCCTTGAGGTGAAGGTCTACAGGTAAACTTCTGAGATTGGGCTCTGTCTGAACAGTCATGGAGAGTTCCCAGATAAATTAAAATCATTAGAAATAAATGTCTATGTTGGCTATACCTTCTCCCAATGTTCTTCCTGGAGTGCCACCTCTTATCAAATACAAACACATTGCCCTGATTCTACCTGTAATTAACAATGGATATTCTTACCGCCAAGTCGCAAGGTGTCGAGGAACGACGGCAACAGGTGGTAATAATGGGAGAGCTGTGTTCCTAGGATACATGCATAAAGAGTATAAAAAGGATGATTCAGAACTGAAGAACATTATTCAGCCTCATGTAACCCTTGCCAAATTACATACAATAGTCAACCTTATGATTTATTGTAAGAATCAAAGGACTGCCCAATGCCTGTTGGAGAACAGCCCCTTCATCAGCAGCATGGAAGCCACTATTATTACCTAGGTATAACAATGACTCTCCTCTCTAATGGGATAACAGCATCTATATGAAGGGATGGTGTACCAGCACTGCACGACAAAACAGAAATGCCCTCCAATACCAGCAGATGACGTGGCCCACCACTACCTCCACGACAAGGATGTCCTCACCATTCTTCAGTGGGACACCTACTCTAATGTTACTTGGCAAACTCTCCTCCTGCCACCTAATGTCAGAGTAACAACGATCTGCGCCCCAGAAACAATGCCAAAGCTACACTTCTCATTGAGCTGTGAGCAGAACCCCACGCTGTCAACCAATCAGTGCCCCCTATAGTCAGCCAGACTTGCAGCCCATAGGAGAGCTCTCTGAATATAACCAACTAACCAACAATCGCCTCCTCCTTTGAAAATCTGTTTTTGCATATAAATATTCCTGCATGTTAAAAGAATATTATCTTTAACAGATTGGAATTTGGTATGATCACTCAATGCATTAAGCATTTTAGAAATATAATCATCCTTGTTCATTATATTTCTAAAATGCTTAATGTATTGAGTGATCATACCAATTTCCAATCTGTTAAAGATAATATTCTTTTAACTATTCTAAACAAGGAAGAGAAGATAAACAGGTTTTTAAGAAAATTGAAAGCTGAAGGTGTTGATGATTCTCTGTATTCTAGACTTTTCGCGTCAGGCTCAAAACCAGGTATTTTATACGGTTTACCTAAGGTCCATAAAGAAGATTGTCCCTTAAGACCAATAATGTCTGCTATTGGTACATTTAATTACAAATTAGCAAAATTTCTGGTACCCATTCTAACACCGATCACCTCCAACCAGTACAGTGTAAAGGACTCGTTTACTTTTGTAAAAGAAATTTGTGAAGTGAATTATGAGCAATGTGTAATGGCCAATTTTGACATTAAATCTTTGTTTACTAACATACCCTTAAAGGAAACAATTGACACATGTGTTAGCGATTTGTT
>NC_061088.1:50305767-50315767 GCF_015104395.2 Macrobrachium nipponense
GTAGTTTTGCCCTGCTGACAAGCGTTCTTTGTTTTGACAATTCAGCAACCAGAGCGGAGCCTTGCCCCAATACGGAAAGTCTTCGACCATGTGGTGGCTAATTGCCAGAAGAATTACTCCCCATTGCCCCATCTCACCGTTGACGAACAACTTGTCATATTTAGGGGCACTGTCTCTTCAGGATATACACCCCCAGTAAGCCAGCCAAGGAAGTTCACAGATTTATATTTTTTTTCATGTAACTTTTTTTTATTTATTTATAATTGTTTCTTTGATTATATATGTTCTTATAGGAATAAGAATTGAACTATGATATTTTATGTGTGTATAAAATATAGAATATGTTATCTGTATCTATTATTGTTATTACTATACATACTAACTTGATTTTATTTTACTTTTTTTATATAATTTTACTTTTCTAAATACTAATGCTATTCTCTCTTCCTATAGGTGCGGCATCAAGCTTGTGTTAGCATGTGATGTCAATTCGCATTACATTGTAATGCGGTTGTTTACTTATGGAAGGACACAGTTAGGTTACCAAGAGGACAGATGTTAGGAGAAGTGTTCACGATAGAGCTTGTGCAACCTTTTCACCGAAGGGGCCACAGTGACGACGGATAACTTCTTCATGATGTTACCGCTCGCCTTATCACTCGCTAAGAATGGTATGTATTTGTGGGGCACTATTCGAGAGAAACCTTATATTCCTAAGGAACATTCTGTGAAGGTGCTTCCCATCAAGGACTCAGTGGCCGTGTTCAATTATGAACACAATTTGACTTTCAGTGTCAGCAATTCAGCAGGATTAAAAAGGTGATGCTGTTGAGTTCCCTTCATTATGATCAATCTGAAAACAAAAGACGGAAGACAGCATTCAAATGTTCTATAATGCCACAAAAGGGGGTTTAGACACATTCGATCAGATGTGTTCTACATCAAATTGTGTTCATAAGACACGATGCTGGCCACTTTGTCTTTTCTACATGATATTGAATACCATTAGGCTTAATTCTTACATTCTCTATTCGTCCCTGCCATTGTCGAAGAGTATGACAAGGTGAAGGTTCCTCAAGGAGATCGCCCTTGAATTTTGTGCTCCCCTAGTAAGTCATCGGTATTGCACGTTAACCAATTTGTCGATGGCAGATACGTTCAGGCTGGCTGAGCTGGAAGCCATCTCTTCAGAATTAGAGTACAGTAAATGGAATTTGTGGTTGGCCAGTCACTTAATTTTTCTACTTCTAAATGTTTCCGTTTCAAAGTGCAATTCTTACGCAGACCTGACCTGTTATAAGAAACTCATGTCATAAGTTTATTTGGTAGTGTTATATGAAAAGAGGATTTCTGTCGCCCTCAGCTCTAGCCTTTTATTCTTGATATTAATGCTAATTCATCAAGTGATTGTATGCATTTCTCCAACTGCAGAGAGTCGCGCCTAAACTGTATACAAGTTTGTTGCACTGAGAAATTCCTGTTGCAACCTAATGAACTGTGCTAGTGAAGTGCATTTCCCAGCAATCAGTTATTGTCGATTATTCATTTTATATGTGAGGCAGCAGGATCCCAGTGGCTGCCTTATTCCTCCTAATCTTCCTATTATTTTGTTGTAAATACATGTAATTTAGTAATTCTAAAGTAAGGTCTTCAGCCTTATTTGTTGTTGTTTTTTGTTACATATTGTAGGTTAATAGTCAGTTCAGTAATTATCCTTGTGGTAAGTTCATCATCCCCACCTGTAATAATATATACTATATATATATATAAATATATATAATTATATAAAATTATAAAATATATATAAAATATATTATATATATATATATACTATAAATAGTATATGATATATATATATATCGTTATATATATAGTATAGATATATATATATATATTATAGATATATATATATATATAGAAATATATATATATATATGATATATATATATTATATATAATATATATATATATATATATTATATATATATATATAATATATATATAGATATATATATATATAATAGTATATATATATAGATATATATATATATATATATTATATATATATATATAATATGTTCTATTTACCTATTCTATTTATCTTCCCACCACTGGCCAGTGGCAAAGGATGATACAGTTCCTCTCCATCTGTCTCTATCCCGAGCCACTTCCCACACTTCCTTTAGGTTATGGATTCATCCTCAAGATCCCTGACAAATATGTCAATCCACCATCGTTCTTGGTCTACCCAGCGGTCTTCTTCCTATTTGTACTGCTCTCAGTGCTCTCCTGGGGTCTCTATTCCCATCCATCCTCTCAACATATCCACACCATTTCAGCCTTCCTCTCCTCAGCCTGATACTGACTGGCCTTTGCCTCAATCTCATCCTGATGTCTTCATTCCTAACATAATCGTCCATTTAATGCCAAGTATCCTTCTCAGCAGCTTCATCTCAAAAGCATCCAACCTTCTCTCCTCTGTTCTGGTCAAGTGCTCAGGTGGACGAACCATACATCGGACTGGTAGTACTACTGCATTAGATATTCTCATCTTAGTTTTTCAAGCTGATTTAATGCCTCACCTCAAAAAAAAAAAACACCCTTGACCAACGTTTTTTCTCGAAACCTCAAAGCCTGCTTGCTGATCCTAGTTTTTTCTTCTTTATATATCTTCAATTTGTCTCCCGTCTGCTGTTACCACACTTCCCAAGTATACAAACTTCTCAACTTGCTTGAGTTCCTTTCCTCTGATTGTCATATCCTCCATGTGCACCCAACTGTCATCCCTACTCACAACCATGATCTCGCTCTTCTTTGTGCTGATGTTCAAGCCAAAACTCTGTGTCTCTGTCTCCATCCCCATTACCATACCTACCAGCACCAGCACGTATCAGCAACCAATGCAACATCATCCAGCAAAGTCAAATCCATAAAAAACTTAACACCACTAATACTAGCCCCTCTATTTTTATTCTCCATCACTCTTCTCGTTATGTGGTCAATATATATATATATATATATATATATATATTATATATTATATATATATATATATATATATATTAAACAAAGTGGGTAACATAACACATACCTGTCCTTAGCCCACTTCCAACTGGGAACCAGTCACTTTGCTGCCCATCCAGCTGTACACAGCTGCACACACCTTGGTACCAGTTCTTTATTATCCTTATCACTTTTGGTATACCATAGTGTTTTGCCATTCTCCATATTCCATCTCTCCATACTGAATCATATGCTTTCTCCAAGTCTATAAAAGCACAAAATATTGGCTTTGGAATATATATATATATATATATATATATATATATATATATATATATATATATATATATATATATATATATAATCGTAAGCTGCTGTCACCTTTGAAATACCCCGATCATACAATTAAGAAACATTAACAAAACCTTTCTATATGCAAACATTATTTTCTACCAACCTCCTCGAAAATTACCATGCAGACCCCAGCAGTAAAATCAAATCCCACACTTGGACAGGATTAAGCCATGACACAGAGACTTGGAAAATTCAATCCTTTTGTCTTTACTTACCATAATACCTCGACCAAATTGAATATGTCTCGTATAATTTATTGCAGTAATTAGTCATTGATTAAAAAGCCAATTGGTAGAATCGGGACTGATTAAACAGAAATGTGATGAACCTTTCAAAAGGAACTTGGGATTCAGATCTGACTGATAAAATTTTCTTCAACCTGTGGTTAAGAAGATTAAAGAGAATATATATGTATATATATATATATATATATATATATATATATATATATGTATATATACATATATATATATATATATATATATATATATATATATATATATATATATATATATATATATATGTATATATATATATATATATATATATATATATATATATATATATATATATATATATATATATATATATGAATTTTATCACATCACCATGAGTCATTATTACTGCATTAGCTACGAATGTCCTTTAATATCCAATTTGGTCTACCTCGGAAATTAATATATTTTAATATATGTTAACCGAAGGGAAAGTGTTTTCAGTTGATAATAATTTCGTCCACTCGTGAATTCAAACCAGCGTACAGGGGAGAAATCAAGACTTCAGTAACGTTGTTTTTTTTTACCGACAAAGATTAAAAGATTCCCCTTTCTGTTAACATATATGAAAATACATTATTCCGAGGAAGAGCGAATTGGATATTAAAGGACATTGTAGCTGAATTCTCACACACACACACACACACACACACACACACACACACATATATAATATATATATATATATATATATATATATATATATATATATATATATATATATATATATATATATATATATATATATATATATATATATATATATATATATATATATATATATATATATATATATATATATATATATATATATATATATATATATATATATATCTTTGTTTGAACGTACTATGTGCGGGTTAGGTTATTTCTGTTTGCATGTTTACGCGTGAATGTGCTTTTAGTGCTTAACAAAAGGTAAATATAATTTATTTTGAACTATACAGGATGTTTAGAAGAATTCGAGATTAGCCTTAATAATAAAATTAAATAAAAAGATTAATAGTATTTTGAGAGATATGATTCATAGTTGGTTATCTTACAACTCAGTTTTACGGTTTAGTATATAAGTTGATGCTTTCATGGTTCTATGTTGACATTGCGACCTTATTTTATGATCAAAAGCATCAGATTCTGTCCAGCCAGCTATTGGAGAATTTAATCATAACTTAAAGGTCTTCTTATACTGCTGTATAATATTAACATCAAAAATTACAAAATAAACCTTTCTAGACGAACAATCTTTCATTGTAGGTACTTAAGTGACAAGGCATTCGTGTTATCGATTCATTATAATGCATGAAAGCAAAATATTCATATTGAAATTCTCTCTCTCTCGTGCCTCTCGTCTCTCTATTGATGATATTTTCTCTTAGGTTCTTATTCTACGTAAATGGGTAGCTATTCCTTTTGTCGAATCATTATAATGCATCAATGCAAAGTGCTCAACATTTGAATTCTCTCTCTCTCTCTCTCTCTCTCTCTCTCTCTCTCTCTCTCAAACATTTTGTGAACACACTCCCAAAAATTGCTGTGAATTTCCCTTTCTCCCGACCTGTAACCTTTGGATTCCCTTGAGAGACCCCATTCGTTATCATTCTCTTCCATTGAGATCAAATTCCACTAAAAAAAAAGGGGGGGGGGGGCATTTAACTTAACTGCTAGTCTGGATTTTGTGCTCATCATGCAAATTCTCATGTGACACTTATGCTTTTAGAATCAGGATTTTCATCCCAC
This sequence comes from Macrobrachium nipponense, assembly GCF_015104395.2. NCBI lineage: Eukaryota > Metazoa > Arthropoda > Malacostraca > Decapoda > Palaemonidae > Macrobrachium > Macrobrachium nipponense. Next base: position 50,311,137 of record NC_061088.1, read on the forward strand.
GTAGAAAAGCCGACAAAGAGCCGAAGCACATTAAAAGATACTCGCCGGAGGTTGGACTTTTCCTTGCAGGTAATTTAAGTATAAGTGCCATAAAAAATCGTTAGCTAAATATGATAGTAGATTTGGAGGAATGGTGGTTGTAATAAAGATCTATGAAAAGGTAAATAGATTCAAGAAGACATTACTCAAGGTAATTTACTTGGTCTAGATTTTTTTCCCCTTTTCTATGAAATTTAGTCCATCAGACCAAGCACTTTGAATCTTCAGTTACTGAACACTCTACAACTACTGCCCAAGATTAAATATTTGGAACCTTTGATCCATGAATGACAGTTACGTTTAAGACCATCCATCACATCGAGGGGCTAGCCCTAGAACTTCAAGAGCAGACGTACGAAGAAAAATAACGGTGGAGCTTCTTTATTTGCATAATGTCCCCGTATGGTGATACGTTTTGTAGAAATCGTAGGTAATATTCATAGAATTTTGATGATTAATTCTGTCCCGAGTCTTGGGTTTTCTTTTTCTTTTAACTGCCGAGTTCATGAGAGACAACCGAGCGCTGTCACCACTAGAACAGATTGATTTATAGAAATGACATTCCACAATGTTCGTTTGTTCTCATGAATTACAGTCTTCAAATACTGTCGCTCCAGTGAATGACATTCAAGAATGAACACGTGAACTCCTCCTTATTGGCAAGTAAATAATGAAATGGCGGATCAGTTGGTATCAATGATTTACAAGTAACAAAAACCAAATAGAAAAAAAAGAAAATTTTAAGCCTGTAACCATTTGCCAAATGTGCAAATAAACTCATTTATACCATGAGTCCAAGTTGTTGAACGTCAGTATAATTCCATTTTCATTCTTTTATTATTTCACGAAGAATGCAATTAGTAAAAGTACTGAAAAATCTGAACATTTTGAATCAAATCAAGAAAATCTGTAAGACTACATTTCCAATACTTCTCTGTTAGGATCAATTTCTTATATATCTAGAATTCTCAGAAGCTGACTCGTTAATTTCAAGTATGTGAATCGATATAATATAGCAATTCTGGGAGACTCATTATGAATAGGAAATACCTCAATTGCTGGGGAACATAACTCATTACTTGATTATTCTTAACAAAGAATTGAATTCGTCATATTCACGGATAATCTCTCTCTTTCTCTCATTCGCTCTCACTCTATCATTATTTGTTCTTTTCTGTGTTGCTCTCTTCTATATATCTATCTATCTATCTATCTATATATATATATATATATATATATATATATATATATATATCTAAAAAAGGAGCCCATAAAAACACCAAAATATAGAGAAAAAAGTACTATATTTCAGAGACTGCGTCTCCCTCTTCAGGTAGATGAATGAGAAAAGTTTACAGAAAAGGTGGTATATACCAAGAGGTCCATCCACAAACAAGCCAAGTTTAAGTCACCCCCGCTGATAATCTTCCTTTAATCTTCTTAAGGGTTGGTTGAATGAAGAGGTTGTCGATCGTGTCCGAAAATCCATGCTCCTTTTGAGATGTCATTACCTGCCTCTCTTTTATTAAGGCCGATTCCATCATTTGACTCTTGTACCGGCAGTTGCTGCTATAAATTACACGTGACAAATTCCAGTTTATTCTATGGTTATGTTCATTTATATGGTTGAAAATAGCAGAGTTCTGTTGTCCATACCTAACTGACCGTTTGTGTTGTATTAATCTCTGGGGAAGGATTTACCTGTAAAATCCGATGTAAGATTGGTCACAGTCCTGGCATGGGATTTCGTATACCCCAGAGTCCTTTGGAGATGCCTTTTGTTGGACGTTAATCCGAGGGATTTGGCTAAGGTGTTTGGGTAAGTAAATACAAAAGGGTTCGATTTTCCGAAGGGATTGGTTATTCTCTTAATCGTGTCCAGGTGGGGAATTATTATTTTATTGTTGGGTGTATCTCTGTCTTGTCTTTAGGGGGTCGGTAGAAAATTACGTTTGCTTTGTGAATTGCTTTCTCAATTATATGGTCAGGATATTTTTAAAGACGAAAGTTGCTTGCGAATTAGTTCAAATTCTTTTTCCAGGAATTCTGGGGAACAAATTCGTAAGGCTCTTAAGAACAAGTTACTAGCTACACCTATCTTGATAGTACTGTCGTGATAGCTAAAGTAGTGAATGTATGAAAGTGAGAACGTTGGTGGTTTTCTGTATATGGTGAATTTGTATTCTGTCGTATCTCTGATTATTAAAACATCAAGAAAAGGAATTTTGTTGTCTGTTTCCCATTCAACTTTAAATTTGATGCTGGGCACTAATGTGTTTAATTTCGCGAGGAATTCATTAAAATTGCCCCACCTATTATCCCAAAATGTTAGGATATCATCCACGTATCTCATCCACAGCATGTTTTTGGGTTTTATTGCATTTATTACTGTAGTTTCAAAGTATTCCATGTACAGATTGGCTAGAACAGGACTTAAAGGGGGGCGACTACCATACTACACCCGAATTTTTGCTTGTAGAATGATTTCCCCGAATTCGGGTGTAGTATGGGTAGTCCTTTAAGTTCCTGTTCTAGCCAATCTGTACATGGAATACTTGAAACTACAGTAATAATGCAATAAAACCCAAAAACATGCTGTGGATGAGATACGTGGATGATATCCTAACATTTTGGGATAATAGGTGGGGCAATTTTAATGAATTCCTCGCGAAATTAAACACATTAGTGCCCAGCATCAAATTTTAAAGTTGAATGGGAAACAGACAACAAAATTCCTTTTCTTGATGTTTTAATAATCAGAGATACGACAGAATACAAATTCACCATATACAGAAAACCAACGTTTCTCACTTTCATACATTCACTACTTTAGCTATCACGACAGTACTATCAAGATAGGTGTAGCTAGTAACTTGTTCTTAAGAGCCTTACGAATTTGTTCCCCAGAATTCCTGGAAAAAGAATTTGAACTAATTCGCAAGCAACTTTCGTCTTTAAAATATCCTGACCATATAATTGAGAAAGCAATTCACAAAGCAAACGTAATTTTCTACCGACCCCCTAAAGACAACGACCAGAGATACACCAACAATTAAATAATAATAATTCCCCACCTGGACACGATTAAGAGAATAACAATCCCTTCGGAAAATCGAACCCTTTTGTATTTACTTACCAAACACCTTAGCCAAATCCCTGATTAACGTCCAACAAAAGGCATCTCCAAAGGACTCTGGGGTATACGAAATCCCATGCCAGGACTGTGACCAATCTTACATCGGATTTACAGGTAAATCCCCCTTCCCCAGAGATTAATACAACACAAACGGTCAGTTAGGTATGGACAACAGAACTCTGCTATTTTCAACCATATAAATGAACATAACCATAGAATAAAACTGGAATTTGTCACGTGTAATTTATAGCAGCAACTGCCGGTACAAGAGTCAAATGATGGAATCGGCCTTAATAAAAAGAGAGGCAGGTAATGAACATCTCAAAAGGAGCATGGATTTCGGACACGATCGACAACCTCTTCATTCAACCAACCCTTAAGAAGATTAAAGGAAGATTATCAGCGGGGTGACTTAAATTGGCTTGTTTGTGGATGGACCTCTTGGTATAAATACCACCTTTTCTGTAAACTTTTCTCATTCATCTACCTGAAGAGGAGACAGCAGTCTCTGAAATATAGTACTTTTTTCTCTATATTTTTGGTGTTTTTATGGGCTCCTTTTATTAGATGGAATTCTGTTGTTACAGAACATTGTTACCAGTCATATATATATATATATATAGATATATATATATATATATATATATATATATATATATATATATATCTATATATATATATATATATATATATCGTGTGTATGTGTGTGTGTGTGTGTATTAGAATTACATACAAAAAGGAAATGCATCTTATTTCCATAATAAAAATATTCTTATGCTCTGTATAACAGGCCAAGGAGGAAAGATCCTACAAAATTATCGTGTCCACTCAGGATGTGTTGCAAATACTGAATCATCATGTTACTTATAAACAGGTATCTCATCAGTTCGCTGGGTCTACGCGACCGAACTAAACCCATGAGAATCTAGATCAATCCTTAAATCATTATTCTTTCTCATGACCACAAATGTCATGAGAACTTTGTATTGCACTCTCTTTCGATCTCTATCTACTCAAGAATTCTTCAAAGAGCTCATACCTCTAAGATGAGTCTCGACTGTAAATACTTAGATAGAATAAAGTATTCGTATACCAATCAAATGTTTTTAAAGAAACCCGGAAGAATACCAACTATGAAAGGAAGTGAAGAAAGACAACCTCAGTCCCCTACTAGACACGGCCATCAGAGAGAGAGAGAGAGAGAGAGAGAGAGAGAGAGAGAGAGAGAGAGAGAGAGAGAGAGAGAGACGCTAATTATGCGCCTCGAATACCACTATTCATGACTGTGAATCAGAAGTACCTCTGGCGGACCGCTTCCCTGTGTGTCTATAGAAAGCTGGTCAAAGCCATAATATATATATATATATATATATATATATATATATATATATATATATATATATATATATATATATATATATATATATATATTTACATTTGAAGCCTGGATGAAGGG
>NC_061088.1:50318267-50322373 GCF_015104395.2 Macrobrachium nipponense
AAATAATTCTGATAGATACCATCTTAGTTTGAATGAGTTCTGTTTAGTGAGAAATACATCATGTAAATATATATATATATATATATATATATAGATATATATATATATATATATATATTACGTTTTATCTCGCTTCACCTAGCCAGAAATTGAAATGTTATTTAAGCTAGAAGCAGCAGCCATATCACCGCCCCACCCCACATTGGCTGACTTTGGGGGCGGATTTAGGGAAATCAGCATAGACCAGGCCAGACAAGGGAGACAGAATTTCCGGTGCATCGTAGTTTAGCGGGAGGGTATTCGTTAAGCACTAAGGTACATAACAAGGAAAGTGGGCAGCTAGGTAGGCCCTTCCTAGGCCTAGTCTTAAGACCTATTTTACCTTGACCTTGTTACTGGCCGTATATCTGTTTCCAGAATGACCTGCCAACTGGGGGTCCGGGGGACTATCCCCAATGTAAGTCGTCAGCGCTCTGATTCACTCTCACTCCTAGCTAGTCTCTCAGCAAGGATGGACATGTCCTTGCCTGCCCTCCATAGGCCTAGACAAAAGCACTGGCTGGCGCGGCCCCCAGGACTCGGACAAAGCCAACGCCATCTTTTTATCTCAAGCTACACTCCATAAGGCATCCAGGGACGTCTGAGTCACATTCATATAGCCAGTTCTTTTTCTCCGAGTCAAACAAACTCTCCCACGTTTTCAAATTCAATTTCTCACTTCTCTAACGAACATCCTTTTGTCTAACCTGCCAAGCACATGCTTTCCTTACGACTTGTCCAAGATCAACGAAGATCTTCATTAAGCTATTCCATGAAAGCATTAGATTTCTCCCAATATCACATTGTGTGTGATTTAATGATAAATTCTCTCCATAGTGCATTAGTCATAATTGTTGTGTGAGAAGTCTTTGTTTTATGTTGTGTGTAACCTGGAATTCATTTCCAGATGCCTGCTGATTCCAACTTGTGCATCTGTCCTTGCCAGCGCCCCATTACCTTAGAGGATATTATCAAAAATTTGGAAACCAGCCTTGCATAGATTGTGAATTCGGCCATTCTCTCATGTTATTGTGAATAATAGAGTAATTTAACACAGTATTCTGTGCCCTCTCCACGTGGCATATCTGCCGTTCCGTTTGTCTCAGGCTGTTCATTTTTGTATAAATAAACTTAATGTAAATCTAATGGCTGGTTTTGTGGCGAGCTTAGCCAATTAAACAGTTTCTAACTCAAGGTAAGTCAAAAGAGCGTCATCATTACCCCGTATCCTTAAGTAGGTGGGTTGTGGCGGAATTTTACAGTAAGGCTTAAGATTTTATTAATATACCCTCATCCAAAACGAACCCCTTCCCCTCAGAAAGGTTTTGGTCAAAATCCAAAATTCGAGGGCCATTTTTAAGGGGGTCATAACCCCTCTTTTTCATACCCCCTTATTTTTTACAACTTTCAGAGTTGACAGCTGGTGCTACCAAATTTTTACCATAGACTCCCCTTCCCCTTAGAAAAATTCGAGAGCCATTTCTAAATGGATCGAACCCGTCTTTTTCATACCCCCTCATTTTTTACAACTTTTGGAGTTAATAGCTAAGGCTACCAAATTTTCACCATAGACTCCCCTCCCCTGTAGGAAGGATTTAGTTAAAATCCAAAATTCAAGGGTCATGTCAAAGGGGGTCATAACCCCTCTTTTTCATACCCCTTCATTTGTTCCAGCTTTCGGAATTGATATCCATTAGGCAACCTTAGCAATAATGGGAGCAAACACCCCCTGGGAATGGGGGAACAAGGGTTTTCTACAATATTAGGGGGCAGGAGGCCAAGCCCTTTCGACTAGCCTAGCCCTCTTACGCCGATTGGACGTATTAAACGTCGAGTCAAAATGTCTCCTGTATGCCGATTGGACGTATTATACGTCGACTCAAAATTTTTTTTTTTTTAAATTCGCGGAAAAATACTTATAGGCCTACCAGCCAAAAACTTTTGAATCTCGCACCTTGGGGGATGCTGGGAGTTCACGGATCAAGGCATTGTTTTGTTTACAATCGTTACGCAGGCGCGCAAGCGCGAATTTCTCTCTTATCGCACTAAAAAGTATCAGTGGACACATCTCAGAAAAAATTATTTCGTCACTTTGACATAATTTTGCACCATTTTAAATTATCCGTTACATGGAGTATTATATATGAAAATGTGCGCAATTTCATGTAGAGTACAAAAAAAAAATACTCATGATTGTAGCTTTTATCAATTTTGAAATATTTTCATATAAATAACGATAAGTGCCTAAATTCAACTTTGGTCAACTTTGACTCTACCGAAATGGTCGAAAAAACGCATTTTGTAAGCAAAACTCTTATATTCTAAAAATATTCAATCATTTGCCTTCATTTTACAACAAATTGGACGTCTTTAGCACAATATTTCGATTTATGGTGAATTTATGAAAAAACTTTTTCCTTACGTCCGCGCAGTAACTCTTCCGATAAATTTTTTCGTGCGATTGTCCTAATGTTTGCACTATTTTAAATTTGCCGTTACATAAATTTTATATATGGAAATGTGCGCAATTTCATGCACAATACAACTAAAAACAACCCATGGTTGTAGCTTTTATCAGTTTTGAAATATTTTCATATAAATAACGATACGTGCCAAAATTTCAACCTTCGGTCAACTTTTACTCTACCGAAACGGTCGAAAAACGCAATTGTAAGTTAAAACTCTCGTATTCTAGTAATATTCAATCATTTACTTTCATTTTTCAACAAATTGGAAGTCTCTAGCACAATATTTCGATTTATGGTGAATTTATGAAAAAAAATACATTTTCCTTACGTCCGCGCGGTAACTCTTCTGAAAAAATTCAGAAATTTTTTCGTGCGATTGTCGAAATGTTTGCACCATTTAAAATTAGCTGTTACATAAACTTTTATATATGAAAAGTGCGCAATTTCATGTAAAATACAACTAAAAAATGATTGAAGGTTGTAGCTTTCTCTTTTTTGAAAATATTTTGCATATAAATCGAGAAATAAAACAAAAAAAAAAAAAAACCACGTTTGGTCAACTTTGACTCTACCGAAAATAGTCGACAAACGCAATTGTAAGCTAAACCTCTTACAATCTAGTAATATATAGTCATTTGTCTTAATTTTGAAACAAATTCGAAGTGTCTAGCACAGTATTTAGATTTATAGTGAATTTAAAAAAAAACTTTCTTTCCCTCCGCGTGCTGATTCACGGCCGCAAATCTCCGAAATGCGTACGTCGCATTCTCCTAATATTTACTCCTTTTCATATTAGGCATTTTATAGAGTTTCATATATGAAAATGTGCGCAAATTCATGAAGAATAAAAAAAATATTTGAAGGTTGTAGCTTTTCTCATTTTTGCATATTTGCATATGAAAAAACAAAAAATATATATATATAAAATTTCGACATTGGTCAACTTTAACTCGTCCGAAATGGTCAAAAACTGCAATTCTAAGCTAAAACTCTTACAGTATCATAATATTCAATCATTTGTCTTCATTTTGAGACAAATTGGAAGTCTGTAGAACAATATTTAGATTTATGGTGAATTTTTGAAAAAAAAATTTTTTTATGTACGTGCATTACGAATTCATGCATCATTTTGTGATAATATTTTTTCTGTGTTGCTTTGATTGCTTTACAATATGTTATATACCAAAATGATTGCAATTTAGTGTAAAATACAACGAAAAAAAAGTAACCCGTTAGCTTTAACCGTTTTTTGCACAGCTTGATTTGAATACAATTATGTATGAATTTTTTTTTTCGCTACCATATATCGCATTATTTATATATGATAATGATATGTTTTTTTCATATGGTTGCATACTAAACTTCAGGTAATGACAAAAAAAGGAGCCAAAAATGAACTCTTAATCTTGAAAACTGAGTGCGCTGTGATTTTTTGAAAAAATTATTTTTTTCGCTTCCCGCGCTCACTCCAAACCCGCCTCGGCATACGGGAGACGTTTTTGGTTTTTAGGGCTTAGGCGTAAGAGGGGTAGGGGAGAAGGGAGTTGATGCTAACCTAGCCCGACCTTGATAGCTAGAGGTGGTGGTGACCACAGACCA
>NC_061088.1:50322873-50330373 GCF_015104395.2 Macrobrachium nipponense
AAACGCAAAAACATACAAGACGAAACTCTCCTAAAACCCTACGTGTCACTTCACACAAAATAGAGGCCGAAGAATGTGATAGCATTTATCCCAAAATACATTAACCATTCAGATAAATTTGACAAACATCTAAACCTAAGTGCTTGTCTGTAAAAAATAGATATAAAAGAATTTACTATAATTAATCAAACAGCACGAAGTTGTAAGTGCCCAGGAAGGAAGTTCAACTTAGTTGATGAAATTCTCCTAATACCCTCAGCTTCCGCCCTTACAGAATGGGGCTCGTATTATCTGATGAGATGAAATCCAAAAAAGATTATAGCTCAAGATCACAAGAAAGAAACATGATTGGAGAACACTCAACTCGAGTTTTGTACCTGTCCAAACAAATGGAGGCCAGAAAAACTTATTCAGCTGGTCAAACGGACATTATCAATTACTTCCCAGAAAGACAGATGCAGTGCTTTTCCATACAAAATAAATTTAATAGAATAGGGTGTGGTTATTTAAACGAACATAATACTATCAGTTTACAGAAAGCCAAACATAGTGTAAAACAGTCTTAAGGCTCAACTCTTGATGATACAAAACGAAGATAATAAGAACTGTTGGGATCATTTGAAAAAACATGAACCAAACAAATCACAGGAAGACAGATGTAGTTGACAAAATCTCTTAAAGCCTTAGACTTTGCCATACAAAGAAAGAGGTAACAGAAACCTAAGTGATTAAGCCAACAACAATGAATCAGTCAGTTCACAAGCAAACAGGGAGAGTAGAAAAACATCGTTGAAAAACATCAGTACTTGTCCATATAAAATGAAGTTAATAGACTCCAGTGTGATTAGTCAAGCAAATATGGAATATAAACAATTCATATCCAGAATGGCAGATACAGTAGAGATAATCAGCTTAAACCATTACTGTGTTCATACAAAATGAAGACCATGGAATCTGATGTGATCAGTAACAAAAACCTCAACCATCAGAGTACAGAAAAGCAGAGACGTATGTCAACAATCTCCCAATACCTTAGTGCATGTCCATAAAAACAAATATACATCAATCATATCACTGCAAAGCAGGCATAGTAGACAATCCTCTCTGAAACCACGAGTGCCTGTCCATTTTGAATGATCGTAGAAGGTTCTTATGAGATTAATCTAACAAATAGAAAGCTATCAGACAACAGAACAGCAGCAGATATAGCAGAGAATACACCATAAAAGTCTCAGCGTTTGTCGACATAAAATGGAGGACTTAAAACCTAAAGTAAGAAGCATAACCACGTGAGCCACCTGGAGCACAGGAAGGCATGCTTACTGAACAGCACTCCTGAAACTTTAGTGTTCGTTCATACAAAATGATGCAATAGAATCTGATGTGATTAATCAAACAACATGAACGAGTGAGATTAAATAAAGGTGAATGTATTGAATTAAACTCCCCTAAAACCTTTGTGTTTAAAGATGCAAAAAGGGGCCTAGCGAATCTGAACCAATCTGATCACAGGAAAGTAAACATACCACCCAGGGCTCTCTTGCATTAGAGAGCTTTGGCCAGTTTGTCTGCCTCTTGTGAGCTGGTTAGTTCATGTCTATTGATTAGCCTTCTCGGATTTGAGTAACTTCGTTTGGAATGGACTAACGCCTAGATTATATAAAAAGGGTGTGTCAACTATCCTGGCTTCCTGTGATTTGATGCGTTTATGTCTGCTTGATTTGTTAGTTCATGTGGGTTTGATTAATGAGATGAGGCTATATTACCTTCAATTTGTTGTCACCTTTAACTGCTCAAACTCGTATTGGACTCTCTCTCTCTCTCTCTCTCTCTCCTTGTCTACAGTCTATGTAGGTATTTGTGTATAAAAATAAGCCAGTTTGATATGAATGCTACTTTGTATCTGTGTGTATGTGAGTGTTTATATGTGTTGGCGCACACTCACATTTCCTCTGTGCTCTGAAGTAATAATCAGATGTGTTAGTGGTCATGCACCCGAGTACACAATCTAAGTTAAGCAAAAAAATATATCAAATTAACAAAAGCATGAACATGATAAACTGCAAAAAAAGGTCAGCGGAACTGCGGGCTGGGAAAATGGGCCGGTGTTCGAATAGCCATGCGAATTATACTAACTTCATTTCAAGTGTTCCATCTTTTCTTTTTTTATTTTTGGATATTCTGGTTCTTGTAAATTTGGCCTGTAGGAAGGTCACGTATTTTTAAGTAGAAAAAAGAAAGGAAAAAGAAAAGAAGATAAAATCAGGACATAAAATGTAACGTTCCCTTAATTCCGCCATTCTGTCTATAAGTCGGTTTCATATGTGGAAAACGAATGCATTAAGCGAATTATCCTACTACGTTGAGGCTCATGGAGTGAATTCTCCCTCATGCATGAAGAACAGATACGAAGTTCATAAAAACAAATTTAAATGATTTGCCGAAGAAGGAATGAATGTCTAGTGCAGTATTATCCCCTAGTGTAGATAGAAGAAGCAAAAAAAAAAAAAAAAAAAAAAAAAAAAAAAAAAAAATGAAGTGATAACATGATAAGAATTGGGTAACTTCTTTAATGCTGATGTCAGTCAAGAAATGTTTCAATTTGTTTATATGAATGGCAAGAGGATGCACAGTAGATTTCTGAATGCAAAGACTAACTCTCTATATTAAACACAAGTGCGTAGAGAATTTTCGATTATCAACAAAAGATTCTTTTGCCATGAATTTACTAGTGGTGAAAAACGGATTTAAAGGTAAATACTCAACGAAACTGTTAATGGCAAATACTGTAAAATGCACTTATTAACAGTAAATATGAATATTCTGCAAAACAGGAAAAATCAAATGTAACCTAAATCAAGCTAAGTATTAAAATTGCATAGTCTCTTGATTTTGGTTTCTCCTATGTTGCTAAAAGGAACACCTCATTACTTTCTATTTTGGAATACTTTTCCGAATTTCCTCACTTTCAGCAATTTATTGACAACAAACCCAGAAAACTGCATGATCATCAACAGGCCCTGACTTCGAGCATTGGTTATTTTTAGCTTTCTGGAAAAGATAACTATTGTGCCGGCTTTGTCTGTTCGTCCGCACTTCTTTTGTCAGCGCTCAGATCTTATGCCTTCCTCCTCTCACTTGCTCTACCTGTTCCCTAATCTTAAAAGGAATCCTATATGAAGGGACATAACTAGGCTTTGTCTTCTCTTCAATGAATCTTGGATTCATAAACATTAGTTAATCTTTACATATCCCCTTTCAGCGCAACTATATCTGTAAAATCAGCCAAGTCATCATCTAATTGCTCTACAAATTATTTGTAATCCCCATTAGCTAAATGATCCCTAAAAGCTATCTCCTAACTTTCATCTCAACCTCAGAAAACTCATTTTGCTCTCTTACAATAGCAACCAAATTGCCATCATCAACCCATTCTTCAAAATCTAAGATATTATGTATTCTTCTGATACTTCCTGTGTTATTACAGTTCATCAATTGTATGTATGTATTGTTTATTGACACATCACTCACAGAAACTGTACTACTTCGATACCTTTGAGCTTTTGGCTTCCTACAACAATATACTTATTTAGGCATTTTGGCACCTTTCAACTGAACCTTTACTAAACCGGCCATGTCTGGCCCTTAAATAACATCATCTACCAAAACAGCCTTATATATCCTGTTCTTCTGGCCACCAGGCACATGTGGCGAAAATCACCACAAATAGTCATATTTGATTGATTAGCTTAGCTAGGATAAATTCTAGATCTTACCTTTATTTTCTTTTTTTTGAGTTCATACTTGTACAGTAGTTGTTTTCCCGTTTGATATTTGCAAGAAGAAACAATTGCGTTGTGGGTCCAGATAGCGTCAGTGTGAAAGAAACTCCTCAAATCCCCTTCTTATAGTTGTGTCGTGCTTCCATGAAACAGAGTTAATTGAATCCTCGTTTCTTTGTTGAGTTGCTGATCATTCCCAAATTAGTGAAATTGATTAGCCTTGAATAGTCAAATAGAGCAAAAGTCAATCAGACCAAAATTACCCCCAAATAATTCACTGGGAAATGAGAAGGAGAAAATAAGATTCCTCACTGGCGCAAGCTTTCTCCCCCAAACTCTCTACTTACAGATACCTGAGAGTTTTTCGCGGCGTCACTTGCTGAGTTGAGATCATAGCAACAAGACCTTGCCAGATTGGGTCTCAAAGAAGTCAGTCACAAGTACAGTGGACCTGCCTTCTTCATCAAGTTGGCTAAGGAAATGCATTTAAGGCATTTTCCTAGACTATGGAAGAAGTCAAGAGCATAAAACCAGCAATGACCTACCTGCCCGCACCCTTTCCCAAGAGGACCCATGCCATGTGTTCCCCTTCATCCCTCTCCGGGGAGTCTGTACTTGAACTATGCTTTCATGTTGATCTTTTCGAGGTAGTCTGTTTCCCTGAATTGGAAAAAATGAGTGAACAAATCAACATGTACCAAATGTCTGTCATCATGTCGTCCACCTAAACTGTAATTAATTGATAGTTTCCCAAGTTGTTCTGATGATCTTAGCAAACCTAGGCTAGGCTAAGTGAAAGTTACTTATGATAGCCTACCTGATGTCATGTTATTATATCATTGAATGTTCAATCGAAAATTTATTCCTAGATGCCATTAGCCTAAGTAATGAAAATATATAGTAGTGGAAATGGATACTTTGCTAGTCTAGGCTAGGCTAGCCTGAATTAACCTAACTTGACACAGTTATGGTACACATAGTATTTTGTTGTATTAACGAATGTTGATATGATGGAATTTTGAGAATAAAGGATTGGCATTTACATAAAGATAGCCCATGTTATTGGATATGACCATCACTATTGAGTTAAGCTAAGTAAGTTAATATTAGACTTTGTTAGTGTTACCATAAGAGATTTATCTTAGTGAGAGAAACCCCTGAATTGTATAAGAATTTATTTAGATAGTAATAGTTTGCGGTTGCCTAACCCCAAGGTTTAACTTAAAGTAAGGTGGTGGTGTTGTGACGGGAGATTTGGCTAAATTTCCTGATTACCTTAGTTGGTTATTTAAAATTATCCATGCTCCAGTATACTTCCTTTTGAATTTAACCCAGAGCAGCTGCTGAGGTTTAGGGTTAGAATTCAAACTGATGTTCCACATAGCTTACAATCTTGAATGATTATCTCACTCTGTTGTAGATTGTGAAGGACTAACACTGGTCCCCTTTTCTAACATTTCCTATAGGAGTTATCTCTAATGTCCGCCTTCTTGTCTACCCCTGCGTGGTTGTGGCTCTTGTAGCCCAACTTTCATCAACCCATGGCCCTTAACCCCCCAGAGTGTTTAACAAGGGCTACCACCACCAAGTCGAGCTACACAAGAAGCTGTCATTAATTAATGTTTAATGTTAGATAAATATTGTTCCTTTGCCAATTTTGTGATATGATTCATTAATTTTCTTAAAGTTCCAGAATTATATATTTTCAGTTATCATTGATTTTAACTGATGATCCCTCGATAATTGAGTACCTAATCTGATACTTACTAGGCCATTATTCACAGTCCATTTAACCAGAAAAAAACATATAATTTGGTGAGTATTAAGAGTTTACTACTTGTTGTAGTGATAGGGCTAACCACCCCACGTGTGAGGTTTCCTGATCTGCTTGAAACTGTACTTGTGCGAAGGTGGAGACCAGGAGGGAGGGTGGCCGGTAAAGTATGGTAAATCAGGAAAATTCCCCACAGCACAATACCATCTTGAAACTGATTATTTCTCCCAGAATCATTACCCTTATTTTTATCAGTACCACCACCCTTAGTATTATCAGCATCACCCATTTCCTCAACATCTACATACGGGACAAAATCCTCGGAAACCCCAACTGTTATACTACCAACTCCAGTATGTACAGAGATTTTATTATGCCAGCAGGCAGGATGACCCAATAAAATACTATTCCCCAAGGCTGCACCTTTCATAACCAAAATCTTTTCCATATTTAAACATTTACCCACCAACAAATAAATATCCACTACACCCAAAACACTCAATTATACACTTGCAAATCGCAAACCTTTTTCCTTGGTAGGTTTCAAGGGGTACTGAGACAACAACACAAAAATTCTAATCCAATAAATTAACCGATGCCCCTGTATCGATGAACATTAAAACCGCTAAGTTAAACACTGTTCCCTTTCACCACAGCTTTCAGCTTAACTTTGTCCTCTAACAGTGCAATGTGACATGAACAATATTCCCTTAAGTTCTCGCCTGACTGGCCTCCCGTACAATAATCCCCTTTATGAGCTATGTCACTCGAATTATCAAAACTTTGAAATTCAGGACGAACACTATTCCATTTAAAATACAGACAAGACCACCAAGAATGATCAGAAATTCTACCACTACTACAATATTTAGTTCTGCAAAATTTTTTAACATGCCCTATCCTATTGCAATTAAAACAACTGAATCATGGCATTCGATCCACAAATTTCCTATCACTATTAGATTTGGCCACATGTCCACTGTAAACAATATTAGGTTCCCCTTCAGTTTCTACCCTCCCGCAAGAACAGCAAGCTGTAAAGATTGAATCCACTTTTGGTACCATATGAGAAAAAGTTACCCCTTCAGAAAATTTGCTAATAACTGGTGGGCATTTCAGCATATTTCCACTAACCTGCCTCATCAGACACAGAGTCCGTATTCCTATCAAAACCATACACTCTAGCAGCATTAGGGATCTTATGTATGGGCTTAGAAAAAACACAACCACCTCTGAAAACCATCAAAGATAATACTGTCATGATTTACACATCCAGACCCTCTCAATTTCTCTACCAAGTCTCCTGCAGCTACACAGAGTTGAGAAGTAAAATTAGCCAAAGACTGCTGGCTACTGTGATTTCATAAAATCCTCTTAAACCGCAGACTAAACCTCCGCACTCTTCAGACCCATAGGCTATACTAAGAAATTCTTAAAGATCTGATCAAGTCATGAAACTGGCAAATTAATGACCACGACAACGAAGACTCAAGTCCCTGTTCTTAAAGTCTACCAGAGACTCAGCTAATCTAAATGCCTCACTGTTATCTGTAATCCCCTTAACACTTGGAAAACTATTAACATTCTCAATAAAATTCCGCACTGGTTGTGACAATACACCGTCCACGATTCCTTGAAACAGGCGAACTTCTGCAATGATTCTAGCCCTCTTCTTGTCCAAACACCTTGCCAAAACTTAGTGCTTCCTCAAAGGCATATTCCCATCCTCCCCTTCGCTGATCACAAATACAAAACGTACCAAAAAAAGAAAAACTTTCTAAAATAAAAAAAATAAAAACTAGTTATTTCCGCCTCACTGTGGGTGGGGGGGTGGGGGGTGGGGAACTCAAGAATGGCAAAAATAACTAAGATAACAAAGATTCCCTCAAAAAGTTCCCATTCAAGAAAACCAAAAGCCCACAAAATCAAACTCCCTTTTAACTA
>NC_061088.1:50335373-50397873 GCF_015104395.2 Macrobrachium nipponense
GACACAACAAATTCATCAAGCGAGAAGATTACATGATGTCACCCATCACCTGTCATTCGAGTGATGGACACGCAAGCTTCACACCGAATTCACAAACTGATCGGGCGGCTTACACACTTTTTGTCACAAATAGGAACCCTTCTTCAAGCGGAGAGGAACGACCACCAAGTGCTGATTAACATCCATTCCGAAGAATGCAAAGTCAAGTATAAATTTCCAGACACATCCACTTTTCGATCTCCCGAACTGAGATTCAGCTATCATTTACAGAGGGCAGCGAATAGTCAGCTAAATCAGTTCCTGCGCCTGTATAAATGCTTGAATATAACTATTTCCCATATATGCAATAGTAATATATATATATTATAATTTTAAATTGCTTATTTTGTTGACATATCGTTGATACACAGATGTGGTGAGTGATGACATTCATTGCAACGATAAATATCATCATTTTGACTCCCATGGAAACAAGCAGGTTCTTGAAATGATAGATTCAGCGTTAGCTCCCACGGAGACAAAGCGAGCTCTGGAAATGTTGACGCATCATTTTGGGTGGCACCAGGTGGGAAATTGCTACCTAAGCAAAGACAGACCACGGATTGTGTCTGTGCATCAGCAGAAGCAAGGATGTGGTTTTGGGTAGATTTTATGGGTGTGATAATGAGTTGTATATGACGTCACGCATCTGTTTCAGTGCAGTGAACTTGTGACAAATCAATGACGTTATATTAAGGGGTGTGTCTCTTGAGAAATTTTGTGCTTCTGTGCGTATGAGCTGTTCCCCTACATAATGGGAAGGTAAGATAACTTAGTGGGAGAAGCGGCTTTGTTTTGGGAATGGCTGTATACAGTTGTATTTTGTTTAAGTGTTAGTGCTCGCAGCTGAAATGGGTAAGCGTACTTTAAAGCCCGAGCTAGGCTTTGTCTTTTTGTATTTCAAACCTTTTTTCGTGGAGATGTCTTTTTCCATATGACTTTTTGATTTTACATGTCATTTGTGGGGGGGGGGGGGTGGCGCATTTATTTATAGGGGGATGGGGTCCCTTTCTTTTTTTTTTTTTTAACAGAGTTCCTGGCCAGTCTGGAAAGTCTGGCAGGTTTGGTAACCTGGAAAACTGGGAAGTATGGAGTTTTTTCCCCTCCCCCCTAATGGAGTGGTGTTACTAATGACTGTGTTATGACTTTTCTAGTCGCCTATTTTATGACGAAACTGATGTTTAATTATTGTAGAGAAATGGGTGGACAGGTTTGGTCCGATCCCCAGAGTTATTTGGGTTTTCTGTTTGAATAACAGTGGTGCATTATTTGGATTTTGAATTTTAGCATATTCAGTTAAAAATTTGTTTCTTTGAGAATTTGATTCATTTATTCTTTAACAAATGTATTTTTTGTAATTCACGAGTCTGATTTAGCTACCTGAGATATGTGAGGTCGGTTGGTTGTTGCGAGAAAGAGAGAGAGAGGAGAGAGAGAGAGAGGGGGGGGGTGGCGGTTGGTGAAGAGAGAGAGAGAGAGAGAGAAAATCATTCTGTGCCTTATTGCTCTAAGGCCGATGACTACCAAACATACCTCGAAGAGGTAAGGTTTTATATCCCTCATTCCTCACTGAGGAGAGTATTAACAAGATTTGGTGGCAGTACCTCGCTCTCTCTGCACGTTACCAAAAAATATGGTTCTGAAAGGATAATTCAATGTCCTTTCCTTTAGGCCTATTTACACGCACACACACACACACACACACACCAATATATATATATATATATATATATATATATATATATATATATATATATATAATATATATATATACAGAGAGAGAGAGAGAGGCGTGCATCACTTCATGGAGCTTAAGAGTTTTTTGCCTAATTTTCATTTAGCCAATACAAGTACAACTAGAGTAAAAAGAAGGAAATGTTGGATTTCTTTGCAGTTCATAAAATCAGGTGTTTTGCCTGGAAATTAGTTCGAATTCGTCTCGTTGTCAAATAAATCATAACACTCCCAATCACTTGCCTGCAATGAGAATGATGCCTTAATGTCACCATAAATTAGCTTAGTGTCAAAATAAATCAGATTAGCTTGTATCGCTTGGAATAGAACAACTACCATTTGCACCTTTTCCAGCTTTCAAAATTCCCTCTCAAATCATAGCAAATACAATAGCATAACATCGAGGCACTCCTTGACAATTCCCTCTGGATTTTCGAACTAGCATTAGCGTGAACCATAGCGCTGTTGACTTCACCTACTTCATCATCAGTTGTGTCTTTCAGAAGATACCAAGACGCTGTCTGCCCTTTAAGCTTATTGTTAAGTTCCCTGTCCAATGCCATGTAATCACCTTTAACAACCTCTAGATGTTATTATTGAGTTCCTCGTTGGACGAGTGGTTTTCGTGCTCGGCTGCCAATCCGGTGGTCCAAAGTTCGATTCTCGGCTCGTTGAACGCAGAATCAGAGGAATTTATTTTTGATGATAAAAATTAATTTCTCGATATAATGTGGTTTTCATCCCACAATAAGCTGTAGGTCCCACTGCTAGGTGGCCAGTTGGTTCCTAGCCACGATTCCAATCCTTCAGGCCAGCACTAGGAGAGCTGTTAATCAGCTCAGAGGTCTGGTAAAATTAAGATATACTTAACTTTTTTCTAGCTGTTATTAACGCTTCACGCCACCCAGCTAGCAGGCCACCTGCATTTGGTCACAACACATGGGAAATGAGACATTCGATATTCACTTCACTTTTATTCTATTCTGTCAATAACCTTAGCATCGTGATATTCTCATCAACACCGCTCCAGCGGCTGACCCCTTTCGACCCAGCTGCGGGCCATTCAGAAATCAGTAGCACTGAAGCAGTAACGCAGGAAGCTTAAGTAGAGCCCTCACCAGCAAGGTGGTAGGCCTTGTCACGCATGATATGCTACGTCTGTAGGTATCTGTGGACTCAGTTGTCCATAATGAGTTGAGAGAGACTCATCAGCACCAGTGCCTTGTCTTAAGCTAGAAACCTATGAGCCCTTCCATTTAGGGCACATACTCCAGATGAATCCTTCACTCACTCACTAAGCCAACAATATACCACAGCCCTTATATGACCTGCCATTCCGGTCACACCCTGCCTACCCCATTCATTGGTAACAAGAAGATATCCATTTCCTCGAGGACAATCTCAACTTGCTTATTCTGCAACAAATGTCAGGTCCACTGACTAAATCAGGTAAAGTGTTGAGACCTGTATTTTCTACTTGAAACCAGTGTATGTAGTTCCAGTTCCTATTCTTAACTTCCTCACATTCCCATTCCTAGATCACTAATTTCACATTTGAATTTTGTCTACCTAATTCCATTCCAGTAAACTGTGACCTATTGGGGTAACATAATTATTTGTGAAGTGATATGTAATATTCCTGAATAGTGATTTAGCTGTATTTTGGGCGACAAGCTTAGAGTAAATATTTTGCTTGAAACATACTGCAAATTTTATAGTTTTGTTTTGCGATTGCACCTTGAGTAAAGTAAATTCTTGAAACTTCTTAGCTCCAGTCATTACAACTCTGACTGTCTTGCATATTTACTGGCAGTGCTGTTGTGTCTATCTGTGCTAAACAACGGTGTTAGTAGAAACAATTACTTATTGTTGTGATCATGGCCACTGTTTTGATTTGTGCATTTCTCCCTGCTGTTCTGTGTAAGACCTATCAAAGAAATCCCACTTACTTTACTGAAATAGCTAGGAAAAAAAATGTCAAGTGGGTGTCCATGGAAAGCAGAGTTGAAGGGTATAGTGTATATTATAATATGCACATACAGAGAATATGCTTCAAACTCAACTTGATCATTCAAAGTTTCCGGTGTATCAGTGTTAGTAGGGGGGTGGGCATTCTGCTCATTGTGGAGTTTCATATGTTCCTTGGTTGAATACCTCATGAGCAGCTCCCACTCCTTCTCGTCTTCCGTCTTGTAATCGGAAGGGTCATTTGCAGGTGCATTATTATCATGCCCGTCGTATGGGAGATTATACCCATCTTCATCGTTCACGTTCTCCTCGTTGTGGAGTTCGATATGGTACTCAGTTGAATACTGCATGAGCAACTCCTACTCCTCCTCTTGTAATCGGGCGGGTTATTTGCAGGTGCATAAGCATCTTTAAAATAAAAAGGTATGAAGTTAGGACGGTAAATCATGATAGGGTTTAGGATTTCAGGCCAGTAGGGGTAGAGTTTTATGTACCCAATGAAGTAATATGCAGTTACTATAAAAAAATATTACATGTATCTAATGCAATACAGTGTGTAGGTAGATAGTTTACAGATACTCACCATTATGTGAATCCTGGAACGTCGAGTCAGGGGCATCAATTTTTCTTTCTAAACTGCGAAGAGGATACACGGTACACCCTTAAAGTAGCCACTTCGTAGCTTATATTAGTATAATCTAACCCCATCCCCCAACCAATTCCCCATTCCTCCCTTCCCCCTCTTCTTCCGATATTATGCCAGTTAGGATGGTTATTTCAGTTACAGGCCCTAGTACATACAAATCCCCGTCACCATGGAATGGTGGGGGGAGTAAATTAATTAGGAGTTGTGGGGGGGGGGGGTGTTTAATGTACTGTAAAGTACCTCCAGATGTCACAGAGCTGTAAACGTATGTTACTGTGAGGTCTTCTATCTCGGTTGGGTGTGTTATTTAAGTTTCCAGTGGCCCACTTTCCCCAACGTTAAGTTGGTAAAGCACCCAGTATTGGTCTCCCATTTCACCACAGTGTTAGGGTATCTATCAGTTATTGTAATCTTTCACTCTTCCACCCTCTTATCCCCCCACTTGTTTTCTCTCTCTCTCTCTCCTTTCATTCCATTCTTATGCTCTTTCTCGTCCTCCTCTCTCTCTCTGTATATATATATATATATATATATATATATATATATATATATATATATATATATATATATATATATATATATATATATATATATATATATATATATATATAAAATACAGGTTAGGTTAGGTTGGGTTAGGTTAGTGGGGGTAGATCGCACCATTGTAACACTTAACATAGCACTGTAAAATTATTATTAAGTAATGCGAATATTCTGTTTTGTTTTTACATTCAGGTATAAAATTGAAATATGAAATAAATAAACCTTAGTTTTTATTCCATCCTTTAAGTGTTATTTAAGTTTCCAGTCACCGTCACCCTGGAATGGTGGGGTAGGAAAATAAATTACGGGGATGTGTTTGAATGGATATTACCTAATGTGGTAAAGTACCTTCAGATGTCACCATCTTGGCTGGGCATGCTTTCAAGTTTCCAGTGACCCACTCTCCCTCCCAAAACAGTAAAGCACTCGACAGATGCCACAAAGGTTAAGGGGGAAGATGGGGTTATGGTTGGCAAGGGGAGGTGAGGTTTACAGGAGGGGGAGATGGGATGGGAATATTGGGGTGGGGTGAGGTTAACAGAAGGGGGAGGTGAGGTTAGGGTGGGCAGTGGCAGAGGTGAGGTTATGATGGGCAGGGGGAGGCAAGGTTATCAGGAGGGTGAGGACAGGGGGGTGGGTGAGGAGGGCCCGGGTTGAGTGGATTCTGGTGGTGAGTGGTTTTGGCTGATGGAATATGGCATGTTTTCCTTAACACGTGTGTAACGACAATTAATTTCTGACTCACTTCAGTATCGAACCTAGGTCTTTCAATTGAAAGAAGGGGGTATTTCCAACAGAACAACACATTTTAAATATTAATATATATATATATATTATATATATATATATATATATATATATATATGTGTGTGTGTGTGTGTGTGTGTGTGTGTGTGTATCTATATGTGTGTGTGCTTGTGTTAAGTATCTTTAAGGTCAAATGACACTTATTTAAACAAAATGAAACAAACAACTACTTGCAACTTAACCTACCCTCGTTCTGTTGCAGATCACTCTGGGGAGTTTGCTGAAAGAGCAAGCTAGGCAAAATAAACTCCAGTAGTTACAAAAGATATACTTTATATTTCCCAAAATTAGCTAACATTAAAATGGAATAAAATTAATTAACTCTGACCCAAAAGAAGCGTTAAACTACCATGTTCCTCTCAAAATCATATTTATGTCATTATGTCCGACTAATCATAATTTTTCAATAAGTCAGTACAAGTCTAGAGAATCCATTTTTCTATATGGTGACTTCGAATCCATCTGAAAAAGAGACCACAATTATGACACCGCTTTAACCATGAAAGTTAGTCAAAAAGAATGTGTACTGCACCCTACTTCTCTTTCTCCAGAAACAATAATTGTCACTTCAAAGGTTAACTTTTCTAAAGTTCTCTCTTGCGTTACCTTATCCGATGGACTTGCAACACCTCTTCCAGGCGTGTTCCATACACTGTCAAAACCAATCAGTGAGTCCTCCCTGAGCACTTATCCCCCAGAATAAATGTCATATATTGTTCGTTATGAACACACACAGACACACTCTGTTTTGCACACAATAACACGGATGCTCCCTGCCCTAAGCTCGTTATCTTCGAGGCTCATTGACCACAAAGTGCATTGGTAATCTATCCTGTCTGTTTTTCATTTCAGCATCTTCGAGGAATCCAGCACTTGTTTCTAACTGGCTTGTCTCTAACCGGAAAGAGCTGAGGTTGATAACTCACTACCGTGCCTTTAAGATATATACTTGTGTGTGTATATATAGTTGTCATTTATAAGCGCTTGATCATTTTAATATCCACAAATATTAGCTACAAATATCGTTCAATATCCTGTTAATGATACCTTAGGAATAATACAAACCCAAGGGCATTATAATTGGTAAAGTCTTTCCTCCTGGGCAGGATTCAAACCGTTTCCCAGTTCACAAACAACAATAGTGACTTTGATCGCTGAACAATCAGTGGGCAAAGTCACTGCCTCTTGTTGCAACGTCATGATCCTACTGGGAACGAAGTTTTTATCAATTATAAGTCTCTTTTGGCAGAAAGTTATTCCCAGGGTATAGTAAAGAGTGTATCAAATGATATTTGTGTCTTAATATTTGTGAATATACTTTCATGCTTGCGCGTTTCTAAGGTTTTTATTTGGGTAAGTAACTCATGAAGCCACCCAAACTGAAGTAACCAATAAACTCTCTGATTATTAACAAATTCTTAAACGTTCAATTGCATATAAGGAGTAAAATATTAAAACATCTGTTTCATTGTCAATTTACTTAAAGTAAACATCAAGAGGAGTTACCTCCCATACGTACTTTGGTGCTAAATATTTTTCGATATTTAAGGACATCATCGTTAATTTTGTTCCTTTCTGCAATATAAGTATCAGTGACGCCAGATGATTTGCCTTTAATCAGTCTTTCATTTATGTATTTTGCACTTTTATGCAATTTTGTCATGTTCATCTGCAAATCTTTTTTTCCCATCAAATGATTGTATGGCCTATAAGATCCTCATGAGATGCTTTCTGCCTTTTAATCTGGATTCTTAACCTAGCATCTGCTCGACAACAGCCACTTTTCTAGCCCCAATATTCACTTCTAGTAGGAAACAAAACCCTTAAGCCATCCTCATGACAGTCGAGGAAGAAATTGCTAGTCTATCTGAAGGACTATATATTTATTAGGATAATTTATATCTCCTAAACTTCATCTTATCTGTGTGTGTCTCTACAGTAAGTTTCATCTCAATCATGACGTCAAGATTAATTTTCCATCCACCACTCCATTTAGATGATTGTTTAATATTAATAAACTTAAAATAATTGGAATATCTGTAACCTAAGAGAGCTGCAAATATATCTAAATAATATATACCCTGTTCAGAAATACCTTCAATTTTCCTATGCAATGTGGTGCGCCACTCGTTGAAGGCCAACTGGTACAGAGATTAAAAGCTGAAAGGCAAAGGAGAGTCTGATATTCTGAAATACAAACTTTATGGGGCATTAGTCCAAGAGCCAGGGCACATTTATCTACCCGAGTGCTAGTGCTAATTTATTGTTTGAGTACAATTTTCAGAAAAAATGGTACAGATAAGTAACTACTATGTATTGAAACAAAAAAGATTCCAAGTTTCATTAGGAAAATAAAAAAAAATTCCATTTGCCTAGGTTAATTACAAGAGGAACTATGGTTAATGGAATGAGGTTGGGTCATGTGCGCCTGGCATTCATGTTGATGCCGTTCATAATAGACACGCCTACAACTTAAATTTGGCAAGACTCGCTTTTCTGAAAGAAAATATACCATCAACCTTTTGCACCCCTCGGGTAAATAAATCATACCCTGGCTCTTGGACTATATCTGAGGATCAGATTTTGGGATGCATATGATAAGGAACCTCCTTTATGTTTCAAATGTTAAAGTAACATTTATCTGCTGTCCATTTATGGTGTACTTTGAATCCTGTTTACCACTACACACTGTTTTCTACTTCTTTTTCTTCTTCTTCATTCTACCCAAAAATGTTGCAGTGTTCTCAACTTTACTAAGACCTCTTTCATGTTATGAGTAGTGGATTAATGTGGCTTGTCTTAGCAACATTCACTTCAAGGTATGACGTCCCTTCCTACGAGAGTTAGGGTAGAAGAGACTCTTTATAACCTTGGCTAGCAACTCTTTAGGGAGAGTGACACTCCGAAATCAAACCAGTGGCAGGAAGGGACTCTAGCCTTTGTTATGCAATACTTCTAAGAGAAAGTTACTCTGAAGAAAAACCTTGTTCTCCAATCTTCAACAGCCATTGTACCGTAGCCTTCCATGGTCTTTGGTGAGTTCCCTTGCCTGAGGGTACAATCAGGCATTCCTTATTTTCGTTCACTTTCCTATTTTTTCAAAAAGTTTGTAGGACAGGGTGATGAGAAAGTAAAAGTTGATTGATGGATCACTATGAAAGTGTTATTTCTAAATCCATCCTGACTGTCCACCGACAGTTGTTGTGGCAAACCTGGCAAATATCTTTTGCCTTAAAAGGCGTGCTGGACCCTCTTTGTTGACCAGTTGCTTGCGGTACTTTCTCAATGACATATGACGACGTTCATTTATACTCTGAACAGCATTTTTGTAAATAATGTGAATATTGTTGTTGGTGATGGTATTGTTGTTTATTCTTGTTGGGCGTTTACAATGTTACTGTAGTTAATAGTCACTATCTATAAGTTATGTTTACAATGTTACTGTAGTTATGAGTCTATCTATAAGTTTTGGTACTGTTTTATATTGTTAATTTTAATTCTTTTGAGAGGCATTGGGCTGAAACTTGGGCTTATTACTCATTGTGGTAAGAAAAATTGCTGAGCACTTTGCTCAAACATTCAGGGCTTAAGGTCAAATTTTCTAGATCTCCAGAGTTGTGCCTATAACTGTGATTTGATGTTTTGATCTGAGACTTTTGTAAGTAATAACATGTCCAAGGTTGAGTTTTTAATGCCAGGTTTGATGGCCCTAACTTAATTTACATTGTAACGTCACATGCACAAGGTATGGCTGTATGCCCAAGTCCAGATGACATATCTCGAGAAGAATTTGGGGTGTAGTTGGCATAAAGTTGTGTTTTGAAATTTTTAGTAAGTTCTACAATGCATACATTTATGCTGTTTACAGCAATCCAAATATCGACAATTCTATGTGACTGTCGTTTAGTCACAGGATTTAAGGAGACTAATGCAGAGCACAGCGAGTGGCTAAATTCAAATTCTACAGATCAACATGACCACTCCAAGTTGTTTAGTAATGCCTGTGACTAGGTGGAGGATGATGACTCACCTTGTCCGAACAAATGGACTATGGAATAGGACATAATATCTAGGCCAAAAGCCAAGAGCTTGGGAACTATGAGGTTATTCAGTTAATTAAGGAACCCATGCACATTTCTGGTAATATTCACAGATATTCCAACTATTATCAAGTCTAAGGTCAGTTAATTTCTAGGCACTTCTGATCATTGCACCATTGAGAAGGACATATCTGTCAATCAGTATATTCCTAATGCCATAATTGGAAAAACGGTTTGGCTAAAATCCAGAACCAATTCAGATCACATTTTTGAGGCTTGTTAGGCAATTAACATTTCAGATGCTATATTAGATCCAAATCCCAAGAAGAAATTAAATGAAATACTGATGGCTATTTTGATAAGGTATTTCCCTAGAAAGGTAAAAATTTAGGACCAATGATCAGCTATGGTTTGATGATACATGTAGCTGAGCCTACCATGACAAACAGGCTAAATTATACGCATGGAAACAATATCATTCAAATGATAATGACACTATTTTTTGTTGTTGAATATAGCTGTGCTGGGACTAGAACTCACCATACAGCCGAGAAAAATTACAATAATTACTTAAAGAGGAAACTTGGAGGATTTACTCAGCCTCATCCGTTGTGAACCAAATTGGCATCATCTGTCTTTGGCTCAGGCTCATCTTCCATTCCACCACAGATGATGGTAGATTGTTTACTGGCCCAAGGGAAAAGTTTGAACTGCTTCATCAAGCTTTTGAAGCTAAGCAATTAGCTGAGAATGTCTCTCTCTCCTTGACAATTGTCATCCTGAACCTATTCATACAAAACTTTTATTTTGCTACAGAGATTTTAAGAAAATTATGGACAACCTTGATAGTGGGGGTGGAGAAGATCCCAATGGTTTCTTCCCCTTTGTTTAAAAAAAAATTTCTAGTGTGTTGTCTATCAAGATTAGATTCTATAGATTTTGTGTTGATGTAGTATCTTTGCAGATGAACACAGGCTTAGTAATACGGTGCTTGTTCTGAAGAGTGGCATACCTGCAGACTGCAGTAACTACGGGCCAATTTCTATTCTCCCTGCACTCTCCAAAGTTGCTGATAAACCTTTTTTATACCACTATAAGTATGTGGTATGTAAAGAATTGTTAAGTGATAGTCAGTATGCATATAGGAAGCAGTTAGGTACCTGCAATGCTCTTTTAGACTTGTTAAGTGTTTTGAGTTCAGATAAATTCAAATATATTTTAGTGATGTAATAATTCACAAGGCACTTATCTTTAAACTTTATGATCTTAGAGTTGGCAGATATGTTTTAGGATTAATACAAGATTTCCTTACATGTAGGCTGGATCAGGTTGTTATGGATGAGAACTTTAGTAAACCAAGTTCCACAGAGTAGTGTTCATGGTCCACTGTTATTTTTAGTGTATAAAAATAATAGGGTTGTTGGTCTGGAAAACTAGGTTGTTCAGTATGCTGGTGATAGAACACTTGTGCATAAAGTCTACGATTACGAGAAAAGAAGCTGCCTTCTGCCTTAATTAAGACATGACCCTATTAGTGAAAGGTGTAGTTGGTGGGGAATAGGGCTGAACTCCAGAAAAACGAAAACACAATTGATTATCAGATCTCGTACAGATTTCCCACCCTATCCTCCCCATCAGCTGGTTGGTACTCTGCTGAATGAGTCTGAAGCTCTAACTATTCTAAGTGTAATTTTCTACTCTTACCTAGCTTTGAAACATCTAGTTAAAGTTTCAGCAAATGCCGCACGAAAGTTAGGTATTGTTTGTAATGCCTCATATATTTATAACAATGATAAAATCAATGTAACCGGTTTTAGGTAATTTGTACTCCTTTTACTAGAATACTGTTCTCTGGTGTGGACGTCTTCAGAATTTTAGATAGAGTGGTTGATGGTGGTAGGTTTCTGTTTCTCAATACTAGCCAATTATGACTTGGACTATCGACGGATGCTCTCTTTTTTGTCACTTTTTCATAAGTTGTATTCAACAGAGATCTTTCACATTCATAATCAATCCCTTATACCTTTTTCCTGCTGATAGCAACCACATTCACTGAACAGCAGCATCAATATGCAATAAATGTGGCTCGCTGTCGAGGTTCTCAGTTCCAGAGGATCTTTATTCCTTACACAGTTGGACTCTAGAACAGACTCCCAGAGGATGTCGTGCAATCAAAGATGCAATGCATTACTACCCTAGTGTACTTTTTATCTGTCTGTGAATTTATTAATTTATTTTTTCTTTTATAATAAGTATGATTTCTTCTTTATGTATTTCCCTTTACCTGCGCACCATAATCTTTGGAAACTTGAATTTCAAGTCAATGGCCTCTGTGGGCTTGTTCCATATGAATAGGTTTCATCTTATGTGAATAATAATAAAAACCGCATAAGACATCAAAATTGCAGAGAGAATTAATGGATCTTGGTTAGGGCGCATCTCCTCGCCAGGGAATCAACCTTGACCCTCAGGCAGGTGACATCTGCATCATTGAAAGTGATGCAGACGAAAACGGATAGGCAAAGGAATAATAAGATATTACCGAATTTGACTTATTAACTAGAACGGGTCTGGTTTAACTGTGGGGACATAAGAAAAAAGAAAGTACCTTTGTTATTGTCTAGAATTTTGAAAAGGAATCGACAACGTTTCATGATTACAATACATCAGAAAAGTCTAAAACCTGTTCAGTTAAAGGATCTTCGAATTGCTAATATGAATCAAATGATTTTTGTTAACAGTCGAAAGTGTAGAGGAGTTATTACTCGGCCAGCTGACATAAGGGATGGAGAGGAAGGCTTCCGTCGGCATCACGAAAGTAAAAGTAACCCTTACTTAGAAGTGCCAAGTGGTTTTCGTCGACTCCTCCATCTGGTTCTTGATTATATTGTGCTACTAGGCCCCAGAAAGGCGTCCCTGATAATATTAAGAAATGAAAAAGGAATTACATATATATATATATATATATATATTATATATATATATATATCATATGTACACATATATACATATATATACATATATACATATATACATATATATACATATATACATATATACATAACATACATACATATATATATATATATATATATATATATATATATATATATATATATATTTATAATTATATTTATATATTTAACAAAATCACTTACACAATTGTTCTCTGCGTCAATACAATTACTAATAGGACCTCATTGAAAGTGGATGGTATCTAGAGGAGAAATTAAAAATAGTTACAAGTTTTCCAGGAGTAACAGTCCTTATTGTCAAACATCCATCGAATTGCTGGAAATGCCGTAGTCCAGCTGTATTTATATGTGTGGAGGAGAGAGGGGAATTCTGTAGACTGACTTCCTTAATTCCTTAATTACTCTTATTCTCTTGAGTAGCTTCCCCCTCGTGACCTTGGCCATTGTCTGCCTACCGCTTCTTCCGATGTGTCATGTCCCTTTGGTCTCCGGTTTTCTCGTTTCTTTTCTATTGTAAAGTATGCCATTTTTCTTGATAGGTTGTCTTCAAACCTGATTCCTGTGTTGCCTGCCATTAAATTGTTTGCGCACGTCATGAAGGCATTCTCTGCAATCAGTCTAGCCGTTTTGTTTGTGTGCATGGCCAAAAAAAATGAAAGAAAATCATATTTTCATAATCTATTTTGTAATCTTTTTCCTGGCGGTGCTTGGCAACTGTAGACGTCTGATTATAGTGCCTTATGTTTAGGATGTGTCGTTTGCTTCGTTCTTTGCCGCTTTCGTCTAAGTAATGCTGTTCACAGCGTAGACGCGCTGCCATATATATATAAAACAATCCCCCCCAAACCCCATCTTACCTTTTCCCTTTTTACCAGCTTTTATTTCTAACTATTTTGTTCTTAATGGTGTTTTCGTAACTGCCACTCAATTTGAAATTATCTAGCTTCCTGTTGATGGGTGTAATAATGTTGTTGTCTGAGACTAACTATTTTCTTATTGAAATAATTACAGTCCCAGACAGCAACACCATTATCCCATCAACAGGAAGCTAGATATTTTCAAATTGATAGGCCGTTACAAAAACAGCATTAGAAATAAAGTAGTTAGAAATAAAAATCATGGAGAGAACGAAGCAAATATCACATACAGAAAAAGGCACTATTATCAGACGTCGGCAGTTGCCATGCACTGTTGGGAAAAGGACCACGAAATACATTGGGAAAATATGAATTTGTTTTACAGGAACTTAAACTTAAAGCCAGAATGACTGTAAATAATTCCTTCATAACATACGCAAACAACTTAATGACAGGCAACACTGGAATCGGATTTGAAGACAGCCTATCACGAAAAATTGTATACTTTACAATGGCAAGGAAACGGAAAAACACAACAGACGAAAGAAACATTACATATCTGGAAGAAGAGGAATTCAGAGAAAGGCGAAGGTCACGAGGGGGAGGGCACTCGGGAGAATAAGGGTAATTAAAGGTTTAAGGAAGACCGAATACGGAAAACTTGTAGCATTTTTTAATAAATACCTCCGCTAAATACCATCCATTTTCAATAAGATCCTGTTAATAATATATACATACACACACACGCATGATATAATATATATATTATATTATATATATATATATTATAATTATATATATATTAATATATATGTATATATATATATATATAATATATATATATATATATATATATAATTATATATATAACACACACTCAAATCTATATATATATATATAATATATATATATTATATATTATTATACATATATATATACATACATAATATATATATATAATATATATATATATATTATATATATATATATTATAACACACACACACACATATATATATATATATATATATATATTATATATATATATATATATATATATATATATAATATATATATATATATATATATATATATATATATATATATATATCTATATATATATATATATATATATATATATATATCTATATATATATATTATATATATATATATATATATTTATATATATATGTATGTATGTATATATATGCAATGAAAGTAGCCCATAAATACGCCAAAATGTAGAAAGTATATACTATATTTCAGAGACCAAACTGTCTTTCTCTTTTGGTAGGGGCTGAATGAAGAAAGTTACAGAAAAAGCAGTATTTTTACACTAAGGTGACAAGTCAGCTGATAAGTCTCCCTGGTTGACAATTTCTGTTTAATCTTCTTAATCGCTGGTTGGGGGAAGATTTTATCTATAAAATCTGTATCCAACGCACTCTTTGATATATTCATGGTGTTCATTTCTTTAATTAAAGCTGATTCTACCATCTGGGTTTTGAACCGACTATTGCAGCTATAAATTATATGTAACAAATTCCAGTTTATTTTGTGGTTAAGGTTATGATTGTAGTTAAAAATTGCTGAGCTCTGTTGTCCATACCTATCTGAATGTTTATGTTGTATTAATCTCTGGGAGAGTGATTTTCCTGTAAAGCCAATGTAAAATTGATCACATTCAAGGGAAGGGTTTTTACATATTCCGTCTCTACACCTTAAAATGAGATCTTACCCATAGGCACTGAAGATCCATCCGTCCATAGCCACTGGCCCTCAGTCTGGGCGTCTGATGCTCCCAACCAGAAATCGTGGTCAGTTAACTCTGTTCAGAAGGACAGCATGAAATAAACAGTATTTTGTGATCGTGATGTCTCTTCAAATATTGATGATATTGGTAATGAGGATAACAGCAAAATAACAATAATACTGCTGTTCCTGACTGGAAGGAGGATTGTACAGGAAACGACTAAAGATGTCCCCAGGTCAGTTTGTAAAACTTCGGGGTTTATATGAGAGACTATTTCGGAAAGAGAGGGGGCTGGGAAAGTGGTTATTTGTTTGCCAGCCAAACATAATTCAAAGAGAGAGTTTCTAAAATGTTTTGGCTTCTAAAAAAGACTAATTCATAGAATTTTTGTACAGGTTCTGATCCCCACCCCTCATCACCAATCCCCAGCAACGTTTTGCTCTAAGACAGAATTCTCTCCAATGCTCACTTACCCTCTGCTTGTAGATAGAGATTGATCGCCCTCAACAACTCGATGTCATCGACGATAGCCAAGTCTCCCTCGTTTTCTCGACAGCGAAGTCTGGCGCTTTCCCATGAGACCTCTTCATAGGCCATAAAGGACAGACACTTGCCCCCGACTTCCACGTAATGCATGGGGCATGATTTGACTTCGGGCGGTTCGTCTATGGAAGAAATTTGAGTGAAATTTGCTTTTTTTTTTTTATATATTACAGGGCCCACATAGATCACGATCATTCATTTTACCTGGCCCCCCAGACCCATACCCTGCAGGCATCCACTCCTCACAACAAACGTCTCCTGACATACACACCAAGTATTCATGTATAAGAAACACAGCCGACAGCATACACCCTTTTCAATGTATACTGTCGTTCATAATCATGTCACGTCATATATATCAGTCCTACTGGAAGCTATACAATGTCAACTTTCCATTCACGAACAAACACAACAAAATGTATCTTAATCTCTATTTTGTTGCCTCGTGTCAGGCACTACATTTCTGCTCGCAAGAACTCTCGACCTGTCCGCTTATTGTCTTGAATAACAGGTTTTATGTAATAGGGCCCCCCAACCCCCTGGTTAGCGCTTACGCCTTATACTGTTTCGGCAGTTTCACGGCTTGAACACTCCCCTCTAGCAACGTTTTATTTTTTTGGGGGGCGGGGGCGGTATCGTTGACAGTGTCTATTGTTGTAAAAGTAAAGTGAAAACCATGACCCAACATAGAAACGACCGCCGTTTTCTGGTTACTTTACAGACGAAGGTCGCGCTCCAGGCAGCACCTCGACAACCCACCCATCCATCGTCCACTTCGTCCTCCAAACCTCTGTGATAATTGTTTTGATAGTAGTTAATCTTTTGATTAGCGACTATCTTGTTTCTTCCACTAAAGCCTTTCCTTTCCCTTTTTCAGCCGCCTCACGCCTAACGACCGAAATTTTCAACTATCTGCTTTTTATTGCCGGCGAAAGGGGACAAAAACAAAACATAATTATACTCTGACATTTTACAGTTCTCGTTAGTGGGGCAAACAGAGGCCAAGTGCCATTAATTACACTAACAGCACACAGTTCTCCTTAAGAGACTAACACAACCACACATCTTTCTTTAGGTTCGTCGGAAAAAATACACTTTTTCTAAAATGAAATCAATTTTCCTTCTGCCTCGATCCCTAGCACTTAAGGATCGATGTTATTTTCAAGGCAAGTTAAAAAAGGTATTAAATCTCCGTAGAGCTTTTTTTTTCCTTTTAACTCCGACTATCAATACTTATATTTCCTTACTGGTTATCTACTTGCCAGGAATCGTTACTATCGCTCTTTTTCTCCAACTGTCGGCCTTAAAGAGGATTGTAACCTCGCCTGTTAACTTTTCACTTCGTACCATTTCAATGGCCCGACCGTAAATCACCAATAAAGTTATCACTTTCGTATTCTCTAGTTTCCACCTATTCATTCTAAATGAATTATAGGCTGCTCTATGAGCAAGACACCGTGCTGGCATACAGCCAGCATAATAAAAAACAACAGCATCTTGAATAAATTAGTAAGTTTGTAGACGCAGCCTCTTACTCACGCCTTCGCTACAGTCTTATGTAATTATCATTATTATTATTATGCTTAACGTGAGAACGTGAAAAAAATAATCTCCAAACAATGCACTGAGCAAGTTCCAGGAGGATTTCACTAGAAATGAGAGAAATTTTGGAATGTTCATATATAACATGAGGAAAAGCCACCATTACAGAGAAGAGTAACAAAACCCTTCCAATATAAATCATTACACAGTTTAAGAATGCGCTTTCATAAGCAGTCATTTATCGCAGAACCAAAGATTAACAATTCCTTGTATTTTTATATACAAAAACCTACCTGTGTCCATTGATAATTGACTTAAAACTTCTTTACAAGTGTTAAGCTCCTTAATTTTAAAACAAACGAAAACAAAATATGACAACAGCTTAGGAACAATAAGATGCAACTATATTTTTCTGGAAAGTAATGAAATGCTGAAACCATGGCAATTATGATTTAGACACGAAGAAATTATTATAATTTTTGAGATGATATATAAAAGAATGAGCACAAAAGTTAGTATTGGATTACGCCAGGGGTCAGCATTAAGTCTATTTTTGTTTGTGCTGGTTATGGATGCGTTGAGTGAAGAGATCAGGAATGAGGAACTGTGGGAGTTGTTGTACTCCGATGATCTGGTGATTACTGATGAAAATGAGGAGGGTTGGAGAGTGGCAGGAGTCTTTAGAGAGGGGTGGCTTAAAGGTGAATGTGAATAAAACAGAGGTTTTGCTGAGCAGTAGGGAAGATAGAGATAGAAAAGTCATACAAGATAGAAGAAGCTCGATTATAAAACAGGCAGAGAAGTTTAAATACTTACGATCTACTTTAAGCCAAGAGGGAGGATGTGAGGATGAAGTTGACAGTAGGATAAGAACTGCATGGGGGAAGTGTAGAGAGGTAGCTGGAGTGGTATGTGATAAGAAAATGCCAATCAAGCAAAAAGTCAAGATCTTTAACACAGTGATAAGACCAGTGTGAATGTCTGGAGCAGAAACTTGGGCTCAAAGGTGAACAGAGGTAGTAAAGCTTGAGAGAACAGATGAGAATGCTGAGGGTGGATTATGGGAATATTGCTGCTTGAGAGTGGGGAAAATGATGAAATAAGAAGGGCAGGCTTAGTAAACATTACAGAGGGGATAAGAGACTCACGGTTGAAGATATAATTATTATTTTTAGCAAAAATTAAGATACCTTAAGGTACCTTTCCTTCTCAGGTTCTTGGTTCAGGTAAACTAGGCTTTTTAGGAGGGAGAAAAATAATCTGATAATTAAAAGAAGTGGTTTTGGTTACGATGAAATCTAGATATATACACACACACACACACACACACACACACACACATACACACACACAACACACACACACATATATATATATATATATATATATATATATGTGTGTGTGTGTGTGTGTGTGTGTGTGTGTGTGTGAGTGTGTGTGTGAGTGTATGTGTATAAATATATATCTAGATTTCATCGTAACCGAAACAACTTCTTTTAATTATCAGATTCTTTTTTAAACACGGTAGAGTTTTTTTATATAAAAAATTTCTTGTTCTACCAATTATGTACGGTTCCTCGTAAGAAACTGTATGCAAGTATTCCTTATATAAGAGAGGACAAATTCAAGAGCTATATTAAGTCAACTATTGTGAAACATTTTACCATGATTAATTCCTAAAAATCCACTTACAATTGTTTTGTTTTTAAAATGAAAGATAAGCTCTGCCCAACATTGCAATCGATGGTCGTTTATAGATATTCTTGTCCCAAATGCGATTCGGAGATTTATGTTGGATCGACCAAAAGATTGCTGACGAGTGAGTCATCGCACACGCTGTAAATTGTCCAACCCTGAATTTTCTAACATCAGAATTCAATTAAAAATCTGCCATTATACATTAAGCAGTAGGTGCCGTGGTTGTCAGCTGTCATCTTCTGACGCAACAAGTGCTCTTTTAAGACTGAAGTGAGTTTTGTGGGTACAGTTTTAACTATTTTAGGGGCTATAAAAGTGTGATTTGTTTGTTTTACTTATGTTATACGTATTTTAACTCGTTTGTCAAATTTATTTCAGCCCTGATGATGGGAACAGAGATTACGAAACGCGCAGGCAATAAATGTATCCTTCCTTACACTGGTTGTATCGCTGTATGTTTTGGCCCTCATTGCCGAAGGATACATTTATTGCCTACGCGCTTCGTAATCTCTGGTCATATCATCAGGGCTGAAATAAATTGGACAAACGAGTTCAAATATATATATATATATATATATATATATATATATATATATATATATATATATATTTGTGTGTGTTTGTGTGTGTGCATCAAACAAGTGAAAAAAAAAAAAATTCTTCTTAGTCTGACAATGGAAAGATACAATAGGAAGTCGAGTTAGCATATAAGTTTATGAATTATAAATATTAGTCAGTCTACAAATTGGAGTAGCTAAAAGTAAAAAACCTCTTCAGTAGCTGAAAACTAAGTCAAGAAAAAGTGTAACTGCAATTGAAATAGCTCTATTGACTCTCTTGGAGAAACTTACATTGGATTATCCTTGTTGGGACATCTGCTTGCTCACATATGAAGAGATTTGTTCTGTTACAAGCAAAATCATTTATGTAGAAATTAACTGGAATAAAGAGATGGGCGCAGTTTTCTTTCCTGATCCCATTTGGTTCTTGAGAGGTTCGATAGGCAGCCCAGAAGGGAGTCCCCATCGGAAATTTTTTGCCGGATGACGAAATCCAAACCCCTTCAGAGTCTTTGTCATTTCCATCAACCCAGTACGAAGCTATTGCCAATTCTGTCAAATAAAAATAAGTGATAGCATCATAAAATTTAAATACAGTCAAGTATACACACGCACACATTCATCCACACATGCATGTAATATATAATAATATATATATATATAATATATATAGTTATTATTATATCAATATGATATGTATATAATAGCTATAGATATCTACAGATATCTAATATATATATATATCTATTAGATATATATAGATATAATAGAAGAGATATAATTGTATGAGATAATATATATAGATTATACATATATAATATATCTAATATATATATATATAATATCTATATATGGTATAGATATCTATAATATATAGATATATCTATACATATAGAGATATATATATATAATATATATATATATATATATATATATATATATATATATAGCATATCCAGTGATACATATATATATATCTAAATATACATATATACTAATATATATATATATATATATATACATCTAACATATTATATATATCTATATATATATATATAATATATTATATCTAGTAGATATATCTATAGATATAATCTTTAAAAATATTATATATATATATATATAATAATATATATCTATAGGATATATCTATAGATATAATAATATATATTAATAACTAGAGATAGAGTATATGTATAATTATATATATATATATATAGAGATAAAGATAATCGTAGATAGGTACCTAGATAATCATATGATAATATGTGAGATAATAATAGGGAGAGATAAATATATATATATATAGTTATAGTAAGAGATAAAGATATAGTATCATATAGAGACGATATATCGATATCTAGTCATATGAAAATATATAATCCTATAAATAATTATACCGCTATAAGAGTTAGATCGATATAGATTAATTATCGATACATATCGAGATTAATAGTCTAGTATATATTATATATATTTATATATAGGAGAATATAATAGTCTATCTATATAGATTATAGCTATATCTATATATATATATATCTATTAGAGATGATATCTAGAGATAATCTGATAGATTATAGATTATATATAGTATTGCGATTATATATAGTATATTTCTATTGAGCAATTATCTATAGATTATATAGAGTGAGAGATATAATACTATATATATCTATAGATATATATAAGAATATAGCTATAGCTTATATATATATAGTATATATTATTTATATATTATATATCTAATTATATATAGATTATACAATATCTAATAGATATTATATAATATAGTATATATACGGATATATATATATCTATATATATATAGATACGATCTATATATATATATATATATATATATATATATAATGTATAATATCGATAGATTCTATAGATATGTATAGAATATATAATATTATATGTATATAATATTAAATTATATATTTATATATATATGTATAATATATATATAGATAATCTTATAGATATATATATATCCCTGTATAAGATATCTATATTGTATATAATTATCTATATCATATATATTATATGTCATCTATGATATATATATATTATAGAATAGATTTTTTATCTTATACATATATCTATATATCTATATATCTATATATATATATTATAATAATATATATATAGATAGATTTTTTTATCTATACATTATTATAATTATATATATTGATATCTATATATCATAATATGTATTATAATATATATATAGATAATCTATACATTTTTATTATCTATATTCTATAATATATTATCTATATATATAATATATATATATATATATGTATATTATTATAATATCTATGTATCTATAGGATTTTTATCTAATATATATATATTATATATATACCTAATATTATTATATACTATATATGTATAGCTATAATAGATATCTATACACATATACTATTTATATATATATATATATATTATATCTATAGATTATTATATATTATATATATATATGATTTATATATATAATTAAATATAATTATATTCTATATATTATATATATATCTATATCTCTATTGTCTAATTAAATATATATATACCTATATATATCTCTATATGTATATTCCATAAATAATATATATCTATATATTAACTCTACTATGTCTGTTATCTAATATATTTATATATATATAGTCTATATTATATAGTCTATATATATATAATATAATAATGGGTATTGGCCCAATCATGCAAAATGTATTATATGTAATGATAGCTAAGAGAATGTCAGTTAGGAACAGCGTAAATATAACAGAGAGGGAGAAGCAAGACAGAGAGAGAGAGAGAGAGAGAGAGAGAGAGAGAGAGAGAATTAGTTACAGGAAGAGTCTCCAACGGTAGCCGTAACACGCACAAAGTTTTAATCAAAGCGCTCCCTTAAAATTCTTCACCTATGACCTGACCTCTACACTTTTGCCGGAAACTCAACAGTTTCGGTGTTGTCGTAAGTTCCACCAACAAGAGGAGGAATTAAGTCTATCCATCACACCTAAAGGACGGCATTAGATAATCTACAACCGATATGAATGACTAACAGGCGGGACAATAAGCTTATCCCCGCCTATTCTAGGTGGGACATTCAACCTTTGTAGAATCTTCGAGAAGCCCAGCAGCGAAGGAGAGCATCAGTTGGAAAAAGAAAGGGCTGCCGCAGAGATCTGACGAAAGTAGGTCAGCTACCCAAAGCCAGAGCAGTTGCTGTTAACAGAACTTCAAATTGATTTGTAGTCTTCATTGTTGATCTTGTATCTGTGACTGTATCATTCTAGTGTGAATGGAGGGAAGAAACTTGCACTGCAACTCATTTAAAGACTCATGAGAAACTCAAACAAATAATAAATATATATATATATATACATATATATATATATATATATATATATATATATATATATATATATATATATATTATATATAGCTATATATATATATATATATATATATATATATATATATATATATATATCTATATATATATATATATATATATATTATATATATATATATATATATATATATATATATATTCGTAAAAAGCAATTGCTTTAGAGGCATCAATTAAGTTTCTGCAGGTATCTTCATACCGACGAAGTTTTTCCGATTCTCGTTCGTCAATTTCTGGTGAAAAATACGCAGACCTCCTTCTTCCATTTATTGAATTTTGTCACGACTGCTGTTTCGCCTTATGGCATTATCAAGCGACTACTGATTTACAATCTGACCTTCGGCCTATTTATTTCATCGTGTGGGAGGTATGACCTTGAGGTAAGGGTACTGGTTAGTCTAGGGATTAACATTCATATATATATATATATATATATATATATATATATATATATATATATATATATATATATATATGCTTAAAAAATCACAGTAGATGCACGTGACTTCATAAATAAGCGAATACCACGGGAAATGATAGTCAGGAATCCAAGCACTTTCGTCTTTATTCAGACATCGTCAAGGAGCTACTAAAGTACAATTGGAGAGGCAGGCCTCAGGTACAAACAAGATCAGGAATACCAGATGGTTAATTATCAAAAGGGTAAAAATTAAAAGGGATAATCCAGGATTATCGGATATCACACGGTCACAAACTTAAACAGATTCTGACCCTAACCGAAATTACAAAGTATCTTTACAGTCCAAAACATGTAAAAACTGAATATATTAATTTTGTTGCTTATATTTATCTACAACTTTTTTCATTATGAAAGCATCAAGTTTAAATAAACCAAGACTTAAATTTAGAACATTTCTCTTATTTGACTTGATAAAACAAGATTCAATGATATTCCTTTTAACTGTGTCATTACATGGACTAAGGCTCTTGCTTGACTCCAGTTAATAGGATGGTCTAAATCTCTCATATGTACAAATAATGCATTCGATATTTGCCCAGTTCTC
This sequence comes from Macrobrachium nipponense, assembly GCF_015104395.2. Classification (NCBI taxonomy): domain Eukaryota; kingdom Metazoa; phylum Arthropoda; class Malacostraca; order Decapoda; family Palaemonidae; genus Macrobrachium; species Macrobrachium nipponense. The sequence goes on from NC_061088.1 coordinate 50,359,528, forward strand.
ACAGAATATTGTATTTAGAAAAATTGAATCAAAACCTATGCCCTGATGATATCAATATTTGTAAAGGTATTGTGTATGGTGCTATGAGTAAACCTTCTCCCCTAATGTACCCGTGAGATTTCTCCAGGCTTTTGAAGAAAATTAAAGAAGACGAAACAGTGAAGGTGACAAAAGCAGATAAATCTAATGCAGTGGTAATTATGAATAAAAGTGACTATATAAGTAAAATAATGACATTGCTAAATGACACTGATACTTATACGAAACTGAGGTCTGACCCTACAACAGACAGTTAACTCCCATTTTAATAAACAAATTAAATCCATTTTGAAGGGCTTGGACCATTTAATTAAACAGTTTACACCGCAATGCGCCTCCCTACCGTACCTTCATGTATGGTTTAGTCAAGACACAAAAAAAATAAAAATCAATAACCCTATCAGACCAATCATTAGTTCAGTGGGCTCAGTTTCGTATAATTTATCTAAATGGCTTGTAAAAATTCTTACTCCTTTGGTAGGAAATATTTCTAACACGAATGTTAAAAACAATGTTGATTTTATAAACAAATTGAATAGTTTAAATTTGAATTATGATTTTAATATGGTTAGTTTTGATGTTGTCTCTTTATTTACAAAAGTGCCTGTAGATGACTTACTTGAATATTTGGAAGAGGAATTAGAGCGTCATGACATTCCCTTAAGTGTAGAAAATCTCATTAGTCTCATAAGGTTTATGTATCAAAGATAGTAAATTTTGTTTCAATGGGGAATTTTTTGTACAAAAGTTTGGCATGGCCATGGGTAATCCCTTATCTCCTGTCCTTAGCAATATTTACATGGAATTTTTTGAGACAAAACTCTTACCAAGAATTTTGCCCAAAAAGTTATTTGGTTTAGATACGTGGATGATATCTTCTGTATTTGGCCAGTTCACGAAACCTCCAGGAATTCCTTAATAATCTCAATAATTTAGTCCCTTCTATAAAATTTTACTGTAGAGGAAGAAAGAAATTGTAATTTGAATTTTCTTGATGTAACTGTCCATAGAAATGATAGAAATTTCACCTTTTCAGTCTTTCGAAAATCAACTAATATTGCCTCTTTTGTTCATTACTACTCCAATCACCATCAAAATGTTAAATTTCTCTGTTTTTTCTGGGATGTTCCTAAGGGCTTTACGTGTCTGTAGCCCGCAGTTTATCGACGCTGAAATTAAAACTATTTATGATATTGCATTGAAACTTAAATACCCAAGGACTTTTGTAGATGTGGCATGGAAAAGAGCTAGAAAAACATTTTATTCAACTAATGACAAACTTGAATTTAGTAAGCATAACATTCTAAAATTACCTTATGATGAAAGGTTTTTAGATATTCCTAGAATTTTAAAGCTTTTTAACATAAATGTTGTTTTCAGTAATATTAATGTCAAGAGTTTAATAATCAAAAATTCTCCTAAAGATCTTCCAGGCTGCATATATGAAATTCCTTGCAAAAAAGTGTGATAAAATCTATTACGGACAGACCGGCAAATCTCTTTCACAGCGTCTTAAGCAACATCAATATTCTGTGAGAACTGGGCAAATATCGAATGCATTATTTGTACATATGAGAGATTTAGACCATCCTATTAACTGGAGTCAAGCAAGAGCCTTAGTCCCATGTAATGACACAGTTAAAAGGAATATCATTGAATCTTGTTTTATCAAGTCAAATAAATAGAAATGTTCTAAATTTAAGTCTTGGTTTATTTAAACTTGATGCTTTCATAATGAAAAAAGTTGTAGATAAATATAAGCAACAAAATTAATATATTCAGTTTTTACATGTTTTGGACTGTAAAGATCTTTGTAATTTCGGGTTAGGGTCAGAATCTGTTTAAGTTTGTGACCGTGTGATATCCGATAATCCTGGATTATCCCTTTTAATTTTTACCCTTTTGATAATTAACCATCTGGTATTCCTGATCTTGTTTGTACCTGAGGCCTGCCTCTCCAATTGTACTTTAGTAGCTCCTTGACGATGTCTGAATAAAGACGAAAGCGCTTGGATTCCTGACTATCATTTCCCGTGGTATTCGCTTATATATATATATATATATATATATATATATATATATATATATATATATATATATATATATATATATATATACATACATATATATATGAATGTCTTTTTACAGTAATACAACAGATAAATAGCCCGTAAAACACTATTTCAACGACCGCTGACCGAAATCGGCTGAAGAACACCAAAACCAATATGGCGGCGATACCAAAACAATAACAAAGAAAGTAGTTCCGAAAGTTAAAGTGAAACGGTAATTGGGAATCCGGGGTTTTTGGGTGGGGGGAGTCAGATACAAGTGGCGATGACCACCGAAAACCTTAATATAAATGGTAATGGGGGAGCCTGTTGGGAACCGGGTGTTTTTGGATGGGGGGAAGCAGAGACAGTGTGTGTGGGAGGAAAATAACACAAAATTTAACAGTAGCTTGACCCCTTACTCTGCAACCGCGATGCAGGCAACACTAGCCTACTACTTACCCAAAGTTGGGACTTATTACCTATTTTAAATATGTTGACCCCTTATTCTGCAAACGCGATGCGGGTTATGCTAGCCTACGGAGCTACTACATATCCACGGACTATCGATTTATGTGTGCTGTCAGTAAGGCCGTGGCGGAACGGTGCTTCGCGCCTTACCCGCATATTTAAAGATTCTTGGCAAGCACGGTATGTTCCGGCAAGAGATAATGTTGCGCTGAGCGCGCTAGCCATAGGGTTTACAGTAAGGCCATGGCGGAACTATGGGACCTCCAACCGCCATGTCCGTGGATCTGTAAACTACCCGACCAACCTACCTGCGTGGCTGGCCAGTCTAATCGCGGACAATCTACCATCTGTTCCGGTGGTAACGGAGCTAGTGACCTAACCAAAAAAAACCAACCTAACTGCACTTAGCACGTAAACTATTGCAACCAACCTAACCGTGTGGCTGGCTGGTCTAACCACGGACAATCTACCATCTGTCCCAGTGAGAACGAAGGTTGTGGGAGCGACTACATTATCTGCGGGACGATCGATTTATGTGTGCTGTCAGTAAGGCCGCAACAGAACGGTGCTTCATGCCTTATCCGCATATTTAAAAATTCTTGGCAAGCACGCCATGTTCTGGCAAGAGGTAAAGTTGCGCTGTGCGTGCTAGCCACAGGGGTTACAGTAAGGCCGCACTTATGACGTAAACTAATGCGACCAACCTAACCGTGCGGGTGGCCGGTCTAACCATGGACAATCCACCATCTGTCCCAGTGATAACGAAGGTTGTGACCTAACCAAAGAAACCAACCTAACCGCACTTAGGATGTAAACTACCCTAAATACATTATTGCACTTACCATAGACTTGAAAATCTTCCATGTCAGAGTCGGAAAATTCTGGTAAGGCGATTCTGGGCCTTTTGACTGGGGCAGGACGTCTAGCATCGGCATTTCGGTTTGAACACCGCAGTCACGGGTTTGTTGAGGTTGTTGAGTACTGCGGGACAAAGGACGGATTTTCCTTAGCGTTGACTCTGCTTTCTTTAATGGGTAAGTGCATTTAATGAGGTTGAGGAATGTTTTGAAAGGGCAACCGCTGCTATTTAAGTAACGTTTTTTATGCAATACATAGAAAAATACAAAGGGTACAGAGATTTCTCCATACCACTCCACGGCAAAACGTTTTGTTTTAAAACCCGCCATGTAGATTCGATAGCGATGGTGTGTATTTTTTTGTCTGTTGGATCGACGAAGTGTAGAGAGTGATTGATATTTAAGTGTTCTTTAAAGTGCTTACTTAGTGTTGTGTATGATTTCCAACAGTCTGAAATAATGATGGAATCTGGGTGAATATTTTCAATGAGGATGGGAAGCAGAGTTTCGGCCGATCGGTCCTGAATGATTTGGAAAAACGTGTCCTTTGTTTCGCGGTCTATTCCACCTAAAACCCAACAACAATCAACACGCCTACCTTTGTTGAATTTACGTTTGCCAAACTTTGACTCATCAATTTCAACAATGTGGCCGGGTCCACCGATTTTGTGATCATCCTGAACCAAAATGTCGATACAGATGTCCCGGCAGAAATTATACCAGTCCACCATGGTGTTAGGTGAACCAATCTGAAGAGTCATTTGCATAAAGGCCTGTGGTAGCTCGTGGATCCATAAATTAATTGGAGTATTGTGCCGAAATCAAGGTATGAGCGGGAGAAGAAAGAACCGTTCCGCATTGCGATTCTTTTACGGCACATGCGTAAGGAGCACCGCCACACGAAACTGTCTTCCTCTTTAACGAGGCTGACCGTTCCCACTCTACACTGGTCGTAAATTCCACTAAAATCGGCCAAAAGTCCGCTCTTGAATAGATATGTACGCAGTACATCAACATCTTTTACAAAATGTATAAAGAACACCGAACGTAACCGGACTTGCAGTCCAAAAAGGAGCGAGGGATGGGTGTGATGTGACTGGAGACGCCATGTTGACCTTTTTGAAAACTCGCGGGGTCGAGCTAGGTGGAAGGGCATCCCAGGTCGAAGGGACTACTTACCGCGGCGGATGGAGTTGGATGTTGTGCGGCCCGGGAAATTGGAAATTGGCTCCCAAAACTGTAGGTAAATAATTACGGAATACGCCTACATCGTCACCCATGTGAATAAAGTGCGATAACGTAACGGGATTTGCAGAAGCAAAGGCAATGGGGGCTGGGTGAGGTGTTATAGGAGACTGTTTTGAATATTTGCGGGGCGGAGGAGACGCCATGCTGATTTGTTTTAATGTTCTCGCTGTGCGGCCCAGGAAATTGGAAATTGGCTCCCAAAACTGTAGGTAAATAATTATGGAATACGCCTACATCGTCACCCATGTTAATAAAGTGCAATAACGTAACGGGAATTGCAGAAGCAAAAGCAATGGGGGCGGGGTGAGGTGTTATAGGAGACATGTTGCCTTTTTTGAAGGTTCGCGCCATGTTTCGAATATTCGCTGGGTGTAGGTCGTAATAGGTGAACTACCACCCGAGGTCGTAGCGACTACTTACCGTGGCGGATGGATTTGGGTGTCGCGCGGCCCGGGAAACTGGCCCAGGAATCTGTAAACTACCCCAATGTTGTAACCATATATTTCAAGCACTTCCTTCTGTGCTCCTGATCACTGGTAAAATATGGACTTAGGATGTCTTACAGGAGTATATATACAAAAACATATGTATTGTGGCAGTTAAGTCTCTGTTGGTGACCCAGGAAGGGTGGAAATTAAACTATTCCATGGTGATTTCTGGCCTCATTAACTCGTCCAGTGGTCGGATGTTTTGGGACACCTGTTTGAGGAGCTGCCTAAGGATTAGTTTGTCGATGTCATCCGATTTCCAATGTCCTCCTGACAGGTTCGTTTGATTGATGATAGCAGATTCCAGCATTTTCCTTTTGTACGGACAGCTACTTTTGAAAATCAGCTCCACCCCACTCCAGTTCATAGTATGGCCTTTGTTCCTAATATGTAGGAAAATCCCAGAGTTCTCTGATGCATATCGCACTGATCTTTTTTGTTCTGCTAATCTTTGCGAGATGGATCTACCGGTTTCCCCAACGAAAATCTCATTACAATTGCTACACGTGGCTTGTAAACCCCGGCTTCTTCTCCTCTTTTATTTAGGTATACATTAATGAGCGAACTCTTGATGGATTTGGGATAATGGAAAATAAAAGGATTATGAGACCTGAGGTGTTCAGTAGCTTTTTGAATGCTTTCATCGTATGGAATTTTCAATTTATTGCTAAAGTCTATTTGTCTATTGGGAGTGGGACCTCTATAGTATATTGCATTTGCTTTATTTATAGTGTTCTTGATAATGTATGGCGGGTAAAGCAGTTGCATTAGGTGTTGGCGGATCGTGTTGAATTCTTTATTTACGTACCCAGTTGAAATTATTCTAAGCCCCCCGAGGAATAGGTTGCACCCGACCATGATATTTACGGATACATCATGGTAACTTAGGAAATGAATATATGAAACAACGAAAAGTTGGTTTCCTGTGTTCAGTGAAGCATATCTATTCTGCTTTCCTATGATTAGTACGTCTAGTAACAGCAATTTGCCGTCCTTTTCCCGTTCTGTTTTAAATTTTATAGTCTGAACTAGCAAATTTAATTGATTGAAAAATGCATTGAAATCTCTCCAGCTATCATCCCAGTAAGTAAAAATATCATCTACATATCTAAACCAAACCATATGGCGGGATTTGATAGAGGACAAAATTTCTGTTCCGAAATATTCCATGTGTAGGTTAGCCAGAAGGGGGAACAGGGTACTGCCCATGCTACAACCAAATTTATGTTTATAAAAATTACCACTGACAGAGAACACCTTGTTAGTTACGCAGAGGTTGATTAGTTTTATTGTTTTGTCAATACTAAGAGGACGAGTCGCCAGTCGGGAGTTAATGAGGCCAAAAATCACCAGGGAATAGTTTAATTTCCACCCTACCTGTGACACCAACAGAGACTTACTGCCACACCTACGTATGTTTTTGTATATATAATATTGTAAGATATCCTATGTCCATATTTTACCAGTGATCAGGAGCACAGAAGGAAGTACTCGAAATATGTGGTTGCAACGTTGAAATAGGGTTTTATGGGCCTTTTATCCTCATACACACAGATTTATGTATGTATATATAGTATTATATATATATATATATATATATATAATATATATATATATATATATATATATATATAGAATATATATATATATATATATTATAATAATATATTATATATATATATATATATATATATATATATATATATATTATATATATATATATTATATATAATAATTATATAATATATATATATATATATAATATCATATATATATATATATATTGTATATATATATATATATATATATATAATATATATATATATATATATATATATATATATATATATAATTATATATATATATATATATATATATATATATATATAATTATATATCTATATATATATAAATATTATACTATATCTATACTATATATATATATATATATGATCTATATATATATATATTATATATATATATATATATATATATATAATCAGTTTGTGTATGCTACCTCAATAACGTAAGTCGCAAGTGAACTGAAAATTTTGCTAATTTGCTGCTATAGATGTTAAGTTTTTTTTATATAAGGGGTGTCGTGCAGATTACAAAGCAACACCAGTAACACTGTTGGTGAAAGGTTTGTATCGATCTTGTGAACAGTCGTGTCTGTTGATAAGATACGATAATCTATATGAAATATTTAAAAAAAAACATGATTACTGACTTCCTAAGCGCTTTTATCTTATTTATTTCATATATTTCCTTAACTGCACATTTTACACTCAAACCCAGTATCGTCAACAACAAAAACTAAACGCTCACCACCTTGATTAACGATATTAGATTATGGAGACTTTACTCCTTGTTCAAGAAAAATACCTGCTTCCCACTCCTTCTTCCTTGGCCTGACGGTGGACATCTGTTGGGTGCTTAATTAGTTACTTGTTCAACTGCTTCGGGGTTTCATAGTCGCGGATTCGTGTTCACTCCGGATCAGCGGAGGGAACGAACTTTTGTGCGCCATAGTACATACAAAATTGTAATAACCACAGTACCCTCTTAACTTCTCGAATTCTTTGCTCTCTTTGTGGGTACGCTTGTCACTACAGAGCCTCGAGATCCAACTTCAAAGACATTTGGAGATATCATGATGTCCAGTAGCGGAGAACGAACCCGCGATAATATAATCACGACGAGGTTACCTTGCTGACCTTACCACGGCAAGGTGAACTCTTCGTGATTATGGTATCACGGGTTCGTTTCCCGTTACCAGACATAATGATTTTCTCAAATAGCTTTGAAGCTGGAGCTTAAGGCTTTGTAGTGACAAGCGTATCCAAAAACGATGAAAGAATTCGAGAAGTTAAGAGGGCATTGTAGCTATTATGATTTCATATATATATATATATATATATATATATATATATGATATATATATATATATATATATATATATATAAAGAAGTAAAACCAGCACTTGTACATAAAACATCCTTTATTTTCTTATGACTACCGGTTTCGGAGTAACTGTCTCCATCATCAGGTCTATACAAAAAACACAGAAAGAAAAAAAAAAAAAAAAGAATTAAAAATCACTAAATTACGATCGATCATTAGAATGAAGAAATGTTACACAAAGGTTACATTGTATATATAATAAAAAAAAGTAATGTACAAGCATAAAAAGGGAAAGGAAGCAATTTAAAAAATAAATACCTGCATCATGAAGGCATACAAACATACACACACAAAATTAAAAAACACAGCATCTCCGTGGACCTCTCGTTGTTACTGAGGGAAGGTTTCAACTTGAAAGTGTAGAGACTTTCTACTATTGCCAGCTCCATGGGGGCCACTCGACTAGAGAGAATGGAAAATGAATCAACCTTATGAGGGTGATCACTATTTTCTGCGTGATCCCGTATGGCACTGAATGGTGGTTTTGCTAATAGCCTGTTTGTCCTAACTGATCTTCCCAAGTGTTCAAACCATCGTACGCGTGCTTGGCGCTTTGTTTTCCCCACGTAAATTGCATTACAGCAATTGCACTCGTATTTATATACAACATGAGACTGTAGTTCTGGGGGTACGATGTCTTTGTACTTGAACAAACCACCAATAGTATACTTAGGCTTGAACACTACCCTAACATTAACTTGAGGATAAAATTCTCTTAAAAGTTTTAGTAGTCTATTTTTAACAGAAAAACTCTTATTGCCATAGAAAAACATGGTAAAATACAGTACTGCTTTATTGGCTTTTAAAATGGAAACTTTCGGGAACAATAACTTTTCTAGCTGTTTACCAACATATGTATCTATGAAAGCATTATTAAAACCGTTTTTTTGAAGCATTTCTTTTATAAACTGAAATTCTGAATGAAGAGTAAAATAATTTGAACAAAGTGAACAAGTGTACAGACTAAATTGCGTTTATAAACTATAGGGATGAATGAAGAAAATTTAGTTGTGAGTCCTGTAAATGTTGGTTTCCTGTAAACTGATGTTTAACGCAAATGTATATAAACAAAAAGATGGTGTAGCAATGGGAAACCCTCTCGGTCCTACTTTGGCCAATGCCTTTTTATCTCATCATGGAGTTGTTTGGTTAGATAATTGTCCCAGTTCTTTTAAACCACTGTTCTACCGACGTTATGTAGATGATACATTTTTAATTTTTAGATCTGAAGAACATGTACCCCTGTTTCTTGATTATTTTAACTCAAAACACCAAAATATTGAATTTACTTCAGAAGTAGAGAACAATAATACTTTAGCTTTCCTTGACGTGCTCGTAAGTAAACACAGCGATAACACTTTTTCAACATCAGTTTACAGGAAACCAACATTTACAGGACTCACAACTAAATTTTCTTCATTCATCCCTAGAGTTTATAAACGCAATTTAGTCTGTACACTTGTGACCCGTGCCTTTACCATTTGTTCAAATTATTTTAGTCTTCATTCAGAATTTCAGTTTATAAAGAAATGCTTAAAAAAAAACGGTTTTAATAATGCTTTCATAGATACATATGTTGGTAAACAGCTAGAAAAGTTATTGTTCCCGAAAGTTTCCATTTTAAAAGCCAATAAAGCAGTACTGTATTTTACCATGTTTTTCTATGGCAATAAGAGTTTTTCTGTTAAAAATAGACTACTAAAACTTTTAAGAGAATTTTATCCTCAAGTTAATGTTAGGGTAGTGTTCAAGCCTAAGTATACTATTGGTGGTTTGTTCAAGTACAAAGACATCGTACCCCCAGAACTACAGTCTCATGTTGTATATAAATACGAGTGCAATTGCTGTAATGCAATTTACGTGGGGAAAACAAAGCGCCAAGCACGCGTACGATGGTTTGAACACTTGGGAAGATCAGTTAGGACAAACAGGCTGTTAGCAAAACCACCATTCAGTGCCATACGGGATCACGCAGAAAATAGTGATCACCCTCTAAGGTTAGATTCATTTTCCATTCTCTCTAGTCGAGTGGCCCCCATGGAGCTGGCAATAGTAGAAAGTCTCTACACTTTCAAGTTGAAACCTTCCCTCAGTAATAACGAGAGGTCCACGGAGATGCTGTGTTTTTTAATTTTTAGTGTGTATGTTTGTATGCCTTCATGATGCAGGTATTTATTTTTTTTTTTAATTGCTTCCTTTCCCGTTTTTATGCTTGTACATTACTTTTTTTTTATTATATATACAATGTAACCTTTGTGTAACATTTCTTCATTCTAATGATCGATCGTAATTTAGTGATTTTTAATTTTTTTTCTTCTTTCTGTGTTTTTGTATAGACCTGATGATGGAGACAGTTACTCAGAAAATAAAGGATGTTTTATGTACGAGTGCTGGTTTTACTCTTTCCATCAAGACTCCGTTTTCCAAGGGATAGATCAGTTGCAGATATATATATATATATATATATATATATATATATATATATATATATATATATATACTATACATTATATATATATATATCTATATATATATATATATATATATATATATATATATATATATATATATATGTATGTATGTATAACTGAATCACGAAAGTTAGGAACGTGATAAATCCATAAATAAACGAAGGAGTCACTGCGAGACCTTTCGACGTTTCCACGTCCTTTACTAAGCAGAACTGACACACATGGGGCAAAAGACAAAACAAGAAGATTCGTATAACTGACAGATAGGGATTATAAAGAGATTAGTACCTAGAATCCGACACACCTGGAAGATGAGTAACCTTCCCAAACAAGCATAAACAATGGGTGTGATTAAACTTGTATAACTGACAGATAGGGATTATAAAGAGATTAGTACCTAGAATCCGACACACCTGGAAGATGAGTAACCTTCCCAAACAAGCATAAACAATGGGTGTGATTAAAAGTTTAAGATAACCATCTCAGATACAAGGACAAGACAATTAAAGAATTATAGGTGACAGCTGTTGAGAACTTTGGTAAACAAAACTATATTCACAATACATATTCACAATACAGGTTAGACATACATTACAACGAAGATAACTCTAAGGCAACTAATTTTTATTTAAGTCAGTAATTATATCTTTGAGGTTATTCTTAAACATGTTACAAATACAAGGGTCTAATGAAAAAGGCCACTACTAACATTGTAATTACAATGAAAAGTAAGTTGTATTAAAGCAGATTCTCAAAGATTTCGTGATAAGACATCTCTTGACCATGCAATTACTGAACTACCAACCCAATTTATTCGGTGCTTGTTTTCACTTAAATGAATGAATATTCTGTAAAGAGTGGGCAAACATCTAATGCAATATTCATTCATTTAAGTGAAAACAACCACCGAATAAATATATATATATATTTTTAGAATTGAGGAACCGCTGCCTTTATAAACAAGAATTGATGTTACCTAGAAACAGAGTGGTAAACACAATGACAGGATTACCTGAACTGTAAATGTAGTCCACCAGGGCCTTGAATTGTGTGGCAGAGTCAATGGTCACCAGCGATGCTCCTCTCATCTCATTGCAATATTCTCCGGCCTCTTCGAAGGTCAGTTGATACTGAGTCACAAAGGATAAGCATTGTTCTCCGACTCTTGTGAACTCCGGGTCGCAGTAGCCTGAAATGCTTTTTGAATTGATATTCTACATGCAAAACAATTTGATATAGCAACCGAGGGACTATTACTATTTCGTTTATGATGATCACTGTATTAGCAGAACTGACTTTGTGCGTTGCTCTGGGATTTTATTGCTATTTCCTTCTCCTTGGGTGAAAAAATTTAGGTTTCTATAATTATACCATCTGTGATTCTCCAGCAGTACAAGGGAAGACAAAAGTATTACTCATTAATGGAATGGTGCTGCAGAAAAAAGAAACATAAACAAATAAGGTAAAAAATTAGGGATTACTGAAAAGAACTCGAAATGGAAACCATTTCCTCCTTACCCCAAACGACAACTGGAAGAAGCAAAAGAGAGAGGAAGCATTTCATATTGTCAAATCCTGAATCTTTATTTCAATCACCAGTTCTGCAAACAACAAAATATGCATAAGCTATAATATAAATTTCGCTTTAATTAAAACTGCACAGCACAATTTATTATTATTATTCAGAAGATGAAACCTATTCATATGGAAGAGCCCACAGGGGGCATTGACCTGAAATTTAAGCTTCCAAGAAATTTACAGAAAGAACATAACCGACTAATTAAAAAAAAATATATATATATAATTAACGAATAGATAAAAATGTATTAAAATGTAAGAAGAATAGTAGTATTAGGGTAGTAATGCATTGCGCCTTCGCTTGAGCTTATTAAGTTCCAATTGAACCACATCCTCTGGGAGGCTGTTCCACAGTCCAACGATGTGACAAATGAAGGTCCTCTGAAACTGAGAACTACGACAGCGAGCCACATTTACTGCATATTGGTGCTGCTGTTCAGCGAATCTGGTTGTTCTCGGCAGGTATATTGGACTAGGGATCAATTGTGAATGTGAAGAGCTCTGTTGAAATACAATTTATGGAAAAGTGACAAACAAGAGACCACCTGTCGATGGTTTAACTCGTAACTATTGCTATTAGGAAACAGACCTTCCACCATGTACCACACCAGCTTATCTTGGCAGAAGCAGACCTCCACACCTGAGAATAGTATTCTAGTAAAGCGACTACAAATGACTTACAACAGGTTGCATTGATATTGTAACGGTTACAAATATATGAGGCCTCTGCGTCCATATCTAACTTTCGTGCAGCGTTTATTGAATCATGCATTAGATGTTTCTCAAAAGATAGATCTAAGTCAAAAGTTACACCTAGAATAGTTTAAGCTTCAGGTTCGTTTAGCAAAGTTCCATCCACCTGAAAATGAAGGTGGGGTGTGGAATCTCTGTAAGATCTGCTAATCGATAGTGTTTTCGTTTTACTGGAGTTCAGCCTCATACCCCAACGACTATGTCATCCCTGATCTGGTCCATGTCACTACTGAGGCGGAGGGTACCTTCATTTTCTCAAAAGTAGAGACTACTACACCCACAAGTTCTGCATCATCAGCATACTGAACAATATTGTTTTAGAGACCAACAACCATAACACATGTATAAGCTAAATATAACAGCAGACCAAGAGCACTGCACTGTGGAACTCCAAATGTGATTTAGGACGCCGAAATGTCGCATAATAAATCTTTGTGAAATTACCAGAAGACATCACCCTTGCTCCCTTAATATATATACATATATATATATATATATATATATATATATATATATATATATATATATATATATATATATATATGTGTGTGTGTGTGTGTGTCATATCACATTACCGTGATTCACATACATACATCGAGCTACAAATGTCCTTTAATATCTAATTCGCTCTACCTCGGAATTAATATATTTTCATTATATGCTTAACCGAAGGGGAATTTTTTAGGCGATAAGAGAATTGTCGGCTCCCGGCGCAAACCATCGAAACCAAACAAATCCAGGACGACAGTGAAGCCTTCACCCACACCACCACCGAAAGAGGCTATAAGTTTATGCCGCCTCTCACCTCCAAATACCTGTCGCTCTCAGGTATTCGTTGTTTGGAGACTGCATCAACCCACCTCAACCTCGGTAGCATTGTAGTGCTTTTGACAGCACGTAGCCATTATATGAGTCATATCACATTATCGTGATTCATATACATAGATTGAGCTACAAATGTCCTTTAATATCTAATTCACTCTACCTCGGAATTAATATATTTTCATATATGCTTAACCGAAGGGGGATTTTTTAGGCGATAAGAGAATTGTCGGCTCCCGGGCGCAAACCATCGAAACCAAACAAATCCAGGTCAACAGTGAAGCTTTTACCCACACCCCTACCGCAAGGGGCTATAAGTTTATGCTGCCTCTCATCTCCAAATACCTGTTGCTCTCAGGTATTCATTGTTTGGAAACTGCATCAACCCACCTCGACCTCGGTAGCATTGTAGTGCTTTTGACAGCACATAGCCATTATATGAGTCATATCACATTACCGTGATTCATATACATACATCGAGCTACAATATCCATTAATATCTAATTTGCTCTACCTCAGAATTAATATATTTTCACATATGCTTAACCGAAGGGGAAATTTTTAGGCGATAAGAGAATTGTCGGCTCCCGGGCGCAAACCATCGAAACCAAACAAATCCAGGACGACAGTGAAGCTTTAACCCACACCACCACCGCAAGAGGCTATAAGTTTATGCTGCCTCTCACCTCCTAATACCTGTCGCTCTCTGGTATTCGTTGTTTGGAGACTGCATCAACCCACCTCGACCTCGGTACTGTTGTAGTGCTTTTGACAGCACGTAGCCATTATATGAGTCGTATAACATTACCGTGATTCATATACATACATCGAGCTACAAATGTTTTTACATGAATTTTAACTATTTTTTTCTTTACAGATTAAAAGACATATGTTTTATGGACGGAGGAATGCTGCATTGGAAGATGAGAGTCACACTGCATGAATAGCACCAGAGGAGGCCTCCAGTGGTGACATCGATGGCAACCCCATGAATGACGATAGTGATGTCGACGACCCTTCCTACTTTCCTGATAATGACCTTAGTCTATATGATGATTTTTACCTTCCTTCCACTTACAGCTATACACAAGGTTAGTATGAGGCATAAATATATAACCATTTATTCTTTTCATCACTTCATGTAAGAAAGAACTATAAATTTTGGTTTCTTTTAAAAATCTTGCTGCTGCAAGGGACCTTTAAATTTTGGCTCTTAAATTTTTTATTAACAATTACTGTACCATATTTATTGCCTTTTGATGTATCAAAATAAATTTATATTTGATGCACACACTGCATACACACACACATACTCTCGCTGACCTCATAAACACACACACACACACACACACACACACATACTCACTGCCCACACATACACACACTGCCCCCCCACACATACAGACTCCCTGTCCCCACATATATATACACACACACATACTCATGATTCATTTACTGTTTTAGTTATGTTACTTTGTTCTTATTTCAGCTCGCAAGGTCAGTGTTGGGGTCCTCTAAAGGACCTTGGATTCAACAGTGGAAGAAGGAAGACCTCAATACCCAACCCCTGCCTAGGTATGTTCACTCACATCCTGACTTCATGAAGCAGCCTTAGAAGTATTTCACTCAGTTCTTCACATTTGATTTGAGGGAACACATTGTCTACAGAGTAATCTGTATTCCAGACAGAAGGATGTGGGTAGCACCCTCTATATGACAGAAGAGGATTTCATGGTTTTCCTGGTCCACTTCATGTACATGGGACTGGTTTCTATGCCTAGTATAGTGGACTACTGGGCTGTCAAGACTAGGATTCCTCAGGTTCCTGACTTCATGTCTAGGAACCGCATCAAGGCAATTTGTTTGAACCTGTATTTCAGTGACAATGACCATGCAGCAGGATCACAAGACAGGTTCTTCAAAATGTGTTCCCCCTTAACTAAGGTTACCAAGGAGTTCCTGAAGATTGATGAGGTCACGGTTGCAACCTTAACCAGTATGTAGCCAAGAAGCCGGACAAGTGGGGCTACTAACTCTTCTGCCGTTCGAGCATAGATGGATTTGTCCATGATACTCTTATGTTCCAGGGGAGTCTGCCTTCCAGATCCACCATACAAGAATGTTTGAAGAGGAGGAGAAGATGTCAGTCACTACAAAGTTTGATGTTGCCTTAGACATGACCCTCAAGGACCCAAAGAACTCCGCCATGTATACAGACAACTACTTGAGGTCCCAGCACAGATGCTGGTATGTAGGAACTGCCAAGAAGAACAGAGTTGGCTATCCACCCTTGCAGTTTATCAAAGGGATGAGCAAGAATTCAGTAACCAGGGGGCCACTGGACTACATCTCTTCTGATGGCCTTGTCGTCCTTCCACCTTCAAAACAAAAAGGTACTACATGAGGTTCTTTTCATACAGCCTGCATTTGATTATCTGCAATTCCTGGATACTGTACAAGAGGGACTGTTTGGCATTGAAGCGAAACCCTATGTCCCTCAAGGAGTTCTGCCATGACATCTTTTGGCTATGGAGCTTCAAGAACCCTGACATCATGTCACCACAATTTCCCTTGGAACCCGAGATGTCCCTACACCTAAACGTGCCCAACATGCAGTGGTGCCTAGCACTGAATCCTGCCAGGATGTCACTTCTCTTCATATACCAAAGAATGTCGAGGTTAGACAGACATGAAAGTTCTGTTCTGAGAAGAGCCACATTCACAGATTGTGTTGGGTGTGTGAAGAGTGCACGGTGGCACTGTGCCTTACAGACAACAGAAATAGTTTTGCACTGATCCATAAGGTAGTAATTGTAAATATCAAATAACTAAACCATCCCAGTGTTTCTTTTATACATCTGTAATCAAATTTAGAATAGTATGAAAGGTACAAAATCATGTAAAAAGTTAATAAATAATGAAAAGAGCTATTGGATGCAGCAAATATTTCAATGAGTTCATGGAGGTCATATGTATGCCTTATTTAGAAAAGTATTTGGTAAAATAATTGGGAAAATAATCATTATGAAAGGTTTATTAGGCAGGTAAATCAAGAGTGGTATCATCCTGAAAAAATTTACAGTTATGGTCTGATGTATCCCAAACTGGCTGAGAGTGGTTTATCTAAACTTCCCCGAGGCAACCAAACAGGATACTGCATTACATGCAATTATTGCACAAATTTTGCAAGATATAAAAAAACATCACAAGGATGAAATAGTCTTGTATTTGTCTATATAATAACATACTAATAGGTTTTTTAAATTTCCCATGAAACATAAGGTGGACTTCAAAGGGTAAACGTACCAAAAAGTGTAAATTTTCATGGATCTTTAGAAAAAAAAATTACTACTAAACATGTATGTACTACGTCTATAAACTTGATCAATTTGTTCCTTTGCTAATAACGTAATCATGAAAAAAAAAAGTTTTCCCTTCTTGGAGGAAGGTTAGGCAATTAGTTATTTACTGTGTCAGAAATTTTCCCTCAGAATGGAATGGTTCTGTCCCAAGAAGGTGTAAGACTAATAGTCTGGCCTTAAGCCTTAAGGGCAACACCAACAAACATCGGTATTTATGGAAGATTCACCAAGATTCAGTAAGCTAAAATGCAACCTTAAGGACCATGTGATTGGTTACAAGGCATACAACTCAAAAGGAAAGTATCACAAAAAAAAAAAAACCATGACACAAGCCTCAGAAAGTTAAAATTTCACTCTAATCTTATTTCTGAATCATTAGACTACACGTTGACTGTATATCATCAATGCTAAACCTCGGATGGTAAAAATACAAGTAGACTGAATCTGGACATTACACGGACTCTTGATGATAAAGTTATTACTTGGCTGTGGAAGTGACAACATGTAATCAATTACTCCTTACCTCTATAATACCTTCGAGAAAGAAGCAGAGGGTACTAAGAGGGAAGGTGTAACAATTACACAAGCCTCGATGTCACTTTATATCTATTCAAAACGTCTACATTGGTTAATTTATCAACATTTTATCACCATTTACTAAAGGGAGAATTCCTTTATTTATGTGGCACAGGTGAGGCTGAAGGCTCAACCACAGTACTACAGTAGCTCGCAATATGAGATACACTACTCAAACACAAGTGTAATCACTTAATTCATAACATATAGGGGTTCATTACATCATACATAACATGAGTACGTAAAACAAACATTTACATGTGCGCTGCTCATGTTGGTAGCTTAGGGACCACGTTACTGACAATGTTCATTTCAGTTCATATCCTAACTCTTTAAATCCTCTCCACATTTATCACTTTCCACAAAGTTTTGTCTTTGTGTTTTACACTACACATCATTTATAACCCATTCCTGTATTCTAAGTCTTTGGCTTATCACTGCCCTTCTTTTCTGTCTTGCTCACTCACTTCTCACAGTCTAACTGCTCAGCACGATCACTACATTGTTCTGTTTCACTCCGTCCAAGTTCACCTTTCTCTTGAGAACAAATATTTTCAGGTTACTCACGTTCCACACCCAGTTCGGTTTTCTCATTCCAACTCACTTCATCAACTCATTCATTAGCTGTCTCTCCATCTCTTTCTTCATTCTCATCGTTGTCATATACATTCATCTCAAGTGGAATAATGTGTTCCACAGCTCTCAAGCATTATTCTCCTTCTTAGAGGACTTTGACTGATTGCATAACCTCATGGTCATTGGGGGTTGGTTGCTGCAATTCTACCCAGTGGGCCCCCAGTCAGAAACCATATCTCTGCTGCAGTGAGCTCAAATATTCCATCTGCCACTGATGTCAAAAGATTCACAGGGTGTCGGTGAGGAGGAAATATGAATGACACATTTGTTTTGTCATCACTGTGTGATGCATATCTTCATGCAGCATAGCAGGAGGAATGAAATGGATCATTGATCCTCGGATTAGGTGAGATGGAGTAAGAATTTCATTCTGGCAGTCATCACCTGCATACAGAATAGGCCTGTTATTATACTACCACTTCTGCTTCATCGATTAGAGTATGGAACTGCTCTTCATTGAATATCTTGCGTTTCTCAACTCCAATTAAATGCTCAAAAAAACCTTTCCAAGCAGATTGCAGAGTCTGAAAGTCCATTGAATTACTCCCTCATGCAAGAACTTTTGAGCGTCGTCTTCGTAGTAAATATCCTGTAGGAGTGTGCTTCCAGCACAGAAGGTCTGATGGTTATTACTGTAGATGCTACAGGTTGTCCCATGGGTTGCAGCAAACTTCCTCAACATCAAAATAGAGGTTGTAGAATCGAGCGTTGAACAATAATCCAGATAAACGGCTCAACTGCTCATACAGGTGACCAGCAAAATGTAGACTACTCCGCCTTCCATCCAGAAGGGGGCTGGTGTGGTCAATGCCAATGTTGGTGAATGGATGTGAAATTTGTGTTAATGTGATGGGGAGCGGCGGCAGAGGTGGATGGCTAGAGGAGGTTTGAAGGACTGAATATTAAATGCTACAGAACCTCCTACTACTTTCTTTACCAAACATCTCAGGCCCGGACACCAACTTTCTCGATGAAAGAGTCATTAGCAAATTTCCCTCTGTGGGTAGAAATATTAAATGATCCCTATTTCCTAGATCATTCTCTATTCAATTCCAGAGTATATTACATCATCAATTAAAACCAATCTTAACTGGTTAATGAAATTAATAATATTTTGGGTACCTTAGATCTGCTCTCCAAATGGCTACAAACAGAAGGCAAATAATATCATTGCTCCAAACGAACAAGCTTCCAAAAGGGACTAGCTTCACTCTTCTTGAATTTTAACACATATTTCATTGCACCCAGCAGAATACTAAATTTGACAATACTCTATTATAGGCCAGAGTTCAGCAGGTGTTGCTGTGATGATTTCTACCTATAGCTCACAAAGGGCAGTGACCACTTGTGTGTTAGCCAGGCTTCGCAACGGTTCATCAGCACTCTGTAGCAAATTGGAGGGCCCTTACTATCGCTTCAAATTACAAATGTACTGATTTGTAACAAATTCTTCTATTTTATAGCTAACCTAATTTCAAAAAACAAGGCTAATAGTTCTAATTTAGATATAGTCAGTTTTAACTGTTGCCTAGGTGTTAATCTCATATTACTAGTCAACAAGTTAGTTTCTCCCTTACTCCCCCTGAATAAGCTGCTGCCTCTTATGCCTTGCTCAGCGCATCAGTAAAGAGATGTATTTCTTACTCTTCCAACAAAATTCCTCTCTTAAATTTTAACTTATGCACATTGACAAAATCTAAGATTTCCTTAGCTTCTTTCTACTTTTCTGTGTCTAGAACATCATCCCATCCTAATCCTTCTTACCACAGTTTCTGCAAGAATAATTTCCCTTGAACATACATTGGATTTGTCAACTGTAAAGATCAAAGTTAGAGAATATCAAAGAAAGGATCCTACATTCCTTGGGAACCCAATTGTCTGACAAATCCTTCAACCTGTTGTCATCAGCCACATAATTATCCAATATTTCTCTCCGTGACAAAGGTAGCAATATAGTTGTCGACATAGAACGACTGGACCAATTCTTCCCTCTTGGCTCCCTGGAAATGGGTCTGAAGGACCTATTGAAGGAGATAGAGCCTTGTTGTGATCCCAAATACCACGACCCTGAAGGCAAAGGTATCTGCCCCAATTGTGCCTTGTACCACAGGAATCAAGCATATTTGGTATCCTTTGGATCAAGGATTACTCTATGGAAGGCTTTAGATATGTTGGAGGTCAATGCATAGGGATTTGCTTTAAACTTTAACAATACTAGGTCATATACAAGTCAACTAAACTGAGCTCTGGATATAAGCAATCATTTAATGAGTTTTCTCCTTTAGACTTGGATGAGGCATTTAGCACAATCATAAGCGGGCACATGGGGCTCTCTTTCCTACCACCAAAATAAGGCATGTAATAGCCTTCTATTCCCCAGTCGGGGACTTCCTCTATGAAACTAATTTCGAGATAAGTCTCAATGACCTGCTTGTAACCAGTTTGAAGACTGGGATCTTTCTCTAATATCAATTCTAAAGAATTCAACCATGCCACAGCATTACAGTAGTTAACACTTCGAATGTTGTTCATCGCAGAAAGTATGCTTACTTGATAACCTTGGCCAGTTCGTATTACATTATCTTTTACCTCTTGCATTGCTATGTTATCTGATACAGTGAATTGCTCTTTTAGGCTCATACCATTTGTGTCGAGTCTCCATCATTCATCGACATCATGCATGGTTTCAGGCATTCGACAAACACACAAGACTCTTACAGCAGAAATAAAAAGCTTCAATTAACAAATTTACGTCTTTTACTGCATCATTTCCAATTTCCTTGTCAGCCATCCTGTACCTTCCATTCTGTAAATATTGTTCTATGTTAACTAAACCCAAGTTGTAGATGGGTGCATTCACATCATCATGTGCTATCAATTTTATACTTATGACTCGGTCTCAAATCTGGGTATTGCATGAAACTAAGTCATATTCCCTCTAATGATAGTAGCCTCAGATGGTTGAATATTGAGTGAGTAACTAGGTACAAAACTATGTTGCTCCATGTGTCCAGAAACACTTTGGTGGGAGCTTGCTGACTCTGGGTGAACAAAATGACTAATGCAGTTGGTAACATTGTTGATGGTAAATCTGAGTGAGGGGA
The DNA here is from genome assembly GCF_015104395.2 of Macrobrachium nipponense. Classification (NCBI taxonomy): domain Eukaryota; kingdom Metazoa; phylum Arthropoda; class Malacostraca; order Decapoda; family Palaemonidae; genus Macrobrachium; species Macrobrachium nipponense. The sequence goes on from NC_061088.1 coordinate 50,380,948, forward strand.
CGCATCGACTGCTCGTGTTTACACAGGGTTTTTCATCATTCTTTTTACTCATACTTGCACTATTTATGATCTTTTACTTCTACTCTGACTTTTTGGTGGTTTAGATACAACATGACTATTTGATTGACTCTGAACATTTACATTACTGAACTACCTGTTAGGCGCATTTGATTAAGTCTTGAAAATATTATTATTACTACAAATCAAATGATGATGTCTACCATTACACAACTTGTAGTTCTGTCTGTAACACTGGATACTACTATGGCCTTTGCCTAAGCATTTAAAGCATCTAAGGGAATACATTAATTGTCGCTTGTGGTCTTTAATACATATTGTACAGTCATTGGCCAAATGCTCCTCTCGGCAAAACTGGCACGTTCTAGCACAACGGGTTTCAAATGCAGGACCTCAAAGACTTCATCTAAATCATCATCACACTTCCTCAAGTAATCAACTACTTTACGGTATACATCACCTTGAGAGGGCTTCTGATTAATCAAACTCATGATCATTCCTTAACCTAAATCTACCATTCTCAAACATATTATTTGCTCTAACAATACAGTCAGCTAAATGTGGAAATTTTTCAAATATACATGGTTGAAATTGGGACAAAGATATTGCTGAGTCGCCGATGCAAAATGACTAACGTTTGCTGCTGGTTACCGTAGTAATGATTTAACAATCCTAACACAGTATCATAGTTAGCAGCCGTCATGCTTTGAAGCCTTTGTCACTCTAAGTGGCTCCATTGACGACATCGAGCAAATATGTAAATACATAACTACACCTGTTGACATGAACATCAACCTAACCAATCGAGTCTGTTGCTGCATTACGATAGCAAGGAATTCAATTCTAGTAAGAAGGGCAATTACTTTATTCGCTTCAACAAACACTAGAAGAATTGATAGTTCAAAGAGAGATTCAAACTTTGTTGTACTAGTAAAATAGAGGTTTCTTAACAATTTTACATCGGCTCTTACCTGATCAACTGAGTCCTGATACACCGCCACAGCACCTGTTTCCATTAATTCGGGATGGACCTCAGCCACTACATTGGACAGCAAAGCAATCACTGAACTATTTTGCAAGTTACTTGCTACAGAAACAGCCATGTTGCTCTAGTTACGCTAAATTACTACAAAACAAGGGCAATGCCAACAATGGAAGTAATCCAGTTAATTGCTACCTGCATTCATACAAGCACACTCACTCCTTAACTACTTCATCAAACAGTTGGCAAAATCTATACCCTTGAGATTATTCCATATTATCTTCACAGTGTCTCAGTCAAGCACGAAAAAAACATCACTTGCTCAACATTCCCGATGCTCACTGATACAGAACATCCGAATTCGAAGGACCAAATGTGAGAATTTTTCCCTCTAACTGAGATGGTTCTATGTCCCAAGATGGTGCAGGACTATGCCAGTCTGGCCTTAGGGGAAAAAAACCAACAAAACTCAGAATTTATGGAAAGTTCAGCAAGATTCAGGAGGGTTTTACAATTTTATTACAAAGTTAGACTCTGAAAATTTAAAATACATTGAAGTTAAAGTACAACCTTAAGGTCCACGTAGTCAGCTACAAGGCACACAACTCAAAATGAAAGTTTCACTAAACCTGTAAAAATCCCATCTATCAGCCTCAAAAAATTACAGATTCGCTTGAATATTATTTCTGAGCCATCAGACTACACTTTGACTGAATACCAACAATGCTAAACCGCGGATGGCAAAAGTACAAGGAAATTAAACCTGGACAGTACAATGACTCTTGATGATAAAGTGACGACCTGTAATAATTATAATTTACCCCTATAAGTACCTTCGAGAAAAACACAGAGCGCCTCTCTGCAGGCCTCGACATCACTGTTTTCTATTCCAAACCTGTACTTTGGCTAATTTATCAAAGTTTGATCACCATTTACTAAAGGGAGGGTTCCCCTAGTTTACATTTATGTTGAGGATTTTTCTTCAACATTTTCATAGAAAGGGGAATCACAGACTCGGCCACCTGTTCTCTACTTCGGCTCGCTAATCCTGTATGTTGTGAAGGATTGTCAGGGAAAAAGAGGATCCAATCTTTTTTCATGACATATGGTCTTGATTAAATACGTGTTGATAAAAGATAGACATGTATATATATATATATATATATATATATATATATATATATATATATATATATATATATATATATATATATATATATATATATATATATATATATCATTCTAATATATAACCATAAACAATAATTTCATTTTCCTAAATGACGGGATACTATTCCTTAATGTGTGTGATTACTCCTGCAAAAGGTACAAAATTGACTTGTTATGTAAGCTGTGAGTACTTCGAGTTACCTTGAATGCAGTAGTTGCCATTTCAAAATTTAATACCTATTTGCACAGTATACATTTACCGTCCATACACACAAATTCTGCAAGTGACTCTCGGAAAAGATTTCCAAATGTAAGGATCTACATTCCTGTAAAGTTTTAATTTAGAAATTTCAGTTATTATCTTACAGGTAATCGTACCAAGCAACGTGAAAAGAAACTCGTCTTTTGTATGTTGTGAAGTTTTGCTAATTCGTGCGAAAATTAATTCCAACTCTCATCCCGTGTGTCCAAGGTGATATTTCGATTATTCTGGAACTCATTTAAACCGGCTTTATAATGAAATATGTCACTGTAACGAAATACTTGGCTGTAACATCATGAATTAGTAGCTAAAGTGAATTACAAACGTAAATACGAGGAAAAAACGAACGAAATAATGAGGAAATTCGCATGAGTCGGCCTACCATAGTCTGAGGGTTTGTAGCGAGAGGAGTTTAATGACGTCATCAGGAATGTTGGCGATTTTCACTGAAACTATTCATGACTCCCAGAAAGTTACTAAAGAAAAAGTGGAATAAAAACAAATATTCAATTTGTTTTATCTCTGTTTGATCTTGAGCTATAAACTTTCCTGGGTTGTCAAGCAGTTCGGAATTCTATAGTGGACAAACAAATATACCAACATTCACCTTTATATATAAAAATATATGCTTAAACAAATCACAGTAGATGCACGTGACTTCAGTATATAATCGAATAGCACAGGAAAATATGCCACAAGATGCTTGAATAAACATGTGAAAGTGTTCGGTACCGAATTTATGCATATTATTTTCCGGTGGTACTAAGTTATTTATTTTATATTTATATATAATAATAATATATATATACTATATATATTATAATATATATTATATTATATAATCATATATATATATATATATATATAATATATATATATATATATATATATGAATATTAAATGGCATTTTCAGCTTAATATATATTATATATAAATATATATATATATAATATATATATATATATTATAAATATATATATATATATAAATTCACAAAGTACATTAAGACAGGATTGCCAAAAGACAAAAACTTACTTACAATACAACGATGGTTATGTCAGTTATGAAGAACTTCCAGCTCTTTTATATGAAACGGTTATCAAAGCTGCATTGGAATGCGAGCTACCTACGTAGATAAAACAGAATTGATAAATCTAATGACACTTTGCAGAGAGAGAGAGAGAGAGAGAGAGAGAGAGAGAGAGAGAGAGAGAGAGACCAGAGATTCGCTTGATTACAAAATATGATAAATTTAATGCTTATCTATTTATTTACGCAAGAAAACACCTTAAGTAACTAGACAAGCACCTATATATATATATATATATATATATATATATATATATATATATATATATATATATATATATTATATATATGTGTGTGTGTGTGTGTGTGTGTGTGTGTGTGTGTGTGTTTGTGTGCTTGCGTGTGTGTGTTTGTGTTTGTGTGTTTGCGTGTGTATTATATACACACGTATGTAAGTACGTATGTATCTGTATGTAAAAGTATGTAACATATGACCAGACTCACATCAATCTATCTTATCTCAGCAGGTGTTTTCCCTTGGCCATCCATTTCTTTAATTGAATACTAGTTTTTATCAGCAGCGTTTTATCATCCTTTGGTAGAATTTTATTGTTGTTGTTGTTCTCTCTCTCTCTCTCTCTCTCTCTCACTCTTGAAGTTTTTCATTCCAGTTTATAAAAACAATATTTTTCTCAAATTCTTACAACAGTAAAGCTGCTAAATATATTATAAAGGAACGCATACGAAACTTCTCTCGTTCTCAGACTAACTAGAATACAAAATCCTCGCAATGGGTGTTAATCTTTAAGCATGCAATAGATATTAGTTGACAACTTCTATTTGATGAGTGTTAAATCTTAAATATGAAATCTAATCTATTACTAACGGGTTATATTATAATCCTTAATGCACTCGGAACTGAAAGAAGAGATCGCTTCCCCTGTAAATGTTCTTGATCAAGTTTTTTTTTATTCACATGAGAGATCAGGATTATGAAAGTGCCGGGGGATGTGGGGGGGGGGCGGTTGTCCTTTTCGCTTTTTCCCACATGATAAAAGCTGCCGAAATGGAAAAAGCCACACAAAATAAACGACTCAGGACACAGGCATTGTCAATAAATCTCTTATTACCTCGGCGCTTGTAAAAAAAAAAAAAAAAAATCAAATAATGCGCCAACTTCGGCGCAATCGAGTTTCTAGTAGAGCGTATACTTCCGTTTCAAACTCTCAGCCACGGACCGGTAACGGTCTGTGTTGTTGGCATCAATAACAATGCCAGACGCACGATCATGGCTAACTTTAACTTTAAATAATATAAAAATTACTGCTCAACCATACAAAATGTAGGTATTAAAACTGAATGTTGTTAACAAACAAGAAGCCTTATTATTATTATTATTATTATTATTATTATTATTATTATTATTATTATTATTATTATTATTATTATTATCATCATTATTATTATTATTATTTCAGTAGATGAAAGCTATTCACGTGGAATGAGCACACAGGGCCATTGACTTGAAATTCAACCTTCCAGAGAATGTTTTCGACCTCCCACTGCAGCAATAACTGATCAGATTACAGAGACGGTGCATCCTTGGTGAGTCACGAACTTCCGACATCTGAGTGGCATCTCACCACACTCTAAACCAGAAGCCTTAATGTTTTCCTGTATAAAACAGAGTCCATAAAATCTTGTGACCAGTCAAAAAAAAAAAAAATAATAAAAAAATAAATAAAATTAAATCACAGGAAGGCAGACATACCACTGATCGTTGTATCCTTACAGAATGGATGCAATAGAATCTCATGACTTTAATCAAACAAACATCAACAAATAAGTTCACAAGATGCTGAACATACAAGGCGAAACTCTACTAAAACCCTGCGTGTCAGTCCACACAAAATAAAGGCCAAAGAATGTGATAAGATTCATCCCAAAATAGATTAATTATTCATATGAAAGGATAGTAGACAAATTTGACAAAATTCTAAACCTTGGTGCTTGTTTGTACAAAATATATATAAAAGAATTTACTATAATTAATCAAACAGCATGAAGTGGTAAGTGCCCACGAAGTTCAACTTAGTTGATGAAATTCTCCTAATACCCTCAGTTTCCGCCCTTACCTAATGGAGGTCGTATTATCTTATGGTTTCAATTCCAAAAATGATAATAGCTCAAGATCACAAGAAAGAAAAATGATTGAAGAACACTCTCCTCTAGTTTTGTGCCTGTCCATTAAAAAATGGAGGTCAGAAAAACTTATTCAGTTGGTCAAATAGATATTATCAATTACATCACAGAAAGACAGACAGTGCTATTCCATACAAAATAAAGATAATAGAATAGGGTGTGATTAATTAAACAAACACAATCCTATTAGTTTACAGAAAACCACAATTGGGTGTAAAATAGTCTTAAGGCCCCAGCTCTTGTTCATACAAAAAGAAAGTAATAAGAACTGTTGCGATCATTTGAATAAACATGAACCAAACAAACCACATGAAGGCAGATGTAGTTGACAAAATCTCTTAAAGCCTTAGACTTTTTCCTATTAAAGACAGAGGTACAAGAAACCCTCACAACTGGGTTTCTACTGGTTTGCCTGATGTTATTGGCAAGATGGCCTAGCCTATAGCAAAGAAGTCAGTTCCTACTCGAAGGACAAGTAAAGAGACTGCACAATTTGCAGCTCAATTTGCTGCTACATTGTTTGTTGTTATGTCACTTAGCAAGACAGTTGGAACACCTACATGCTAACACGAGTTGGAGATTTTTCGCTGCAGCGTTTGGATGTTTGGTGCAACTAAAGGCAGAATAATTGACATTACAAAATGGGTACACCATTGGTCGAGAGGCGCTAGATTCTAGGACCTTCAGTTGAGAGGGTCATGAGAGTTCTTCCCCCTTCTGCAATGCATCATCCTCCAAGAATCTTATAGTGAAATCTAATACTTCAAATAACTCATCTAAGTTAAAGTCACATTTGTGTAGATACTCAACGACATTTTGATACACATGGCCCTGTGACAACTGATTAATCAACCTTAACAACATGCCTTGATCCAGTGCGGATCTGCTTAGGCATTTAATCTGTTCAATTCGGACTGAGTTCTATTCTGAAATTTTAAAGTTCAGCATTACTGAACTTCAGGACAAAGAAGTTAGCTAACCACCAATGCAGGACGACCACCGTCTGATGCTGGCTGCCGAGTACTTTTCTAGCAAGTTAATGGCCATGCTATTGTTGGCCGAAGTTACGCTCAGTGCTTGTACTCTGAGCGGTTCCTTTTCCAGAGATCCAAGAAGATGTGAACTTAGCTACGTCGTCTAAGTCCCCACAGTGATACACGTGTACCTTAAGCAACTATTTCAAATTAGCGAATTCACTTCACTTTTCCCTCCCTTGAATACAGGCAATGGGAGTTCTTTCAAACGAGGAAGACGTGTTTTTGGTTATATCATGCTAGCCAGAGCACTGATTCTGTTATCTAATATGTTTTGATAAACGTTAGCACAGTGTGACTTCAATAGCTCTCTTTGAGTCCGTGACAGGGAGTCAGAGAGGAGAAGGACGTGTGAGTTGATCTGGGTTTCAATAGCGGCTGCCATTTTGAACAGAGGAAGGGTCGTCAGCAAAATACGTTACAATTAATCTAAACTGGAAATAAAAGGGGTGTATATTCAGCAAATAAGGTTAAGGAACTCAAAGGAAATGACCCTGCATAAATTACATGAAAAGGAAATTACTAATCTCAGGGCGAGCAGCCTGACATACCCGCTCGCCCTGAGTCAGTTGCATGACATGGTTGAAAGGAAAAAGCTCTTCTTACATGAGCATGATAAATTGTGCTAAGTCTGCTAGCATTCAAATCGAACAAAGAGCAAAGGTTAATTTCTGGAGCACATGAGGGTTGCGGCAAGACGCAGAAGTTATGTTAAGTCCCCACTGACATGACAAATGAAGATGGTGACAAAATTTTATATAATTTTATTACAAAAATAAACATCTCATGACTACTCTTACAAATAAATTAAAAATAAATCTCATTATATCTTAAGGCCTTCACTATGACCAAATTGACGACCACGTGGTTCTTAAAGGATCAGTAGTCTGGCTATCTCAATCACAATTCATATCAAAATCACTGACAGTAACGACACGAGTCGGGAACGGAATGCAAATACATAATGATCAATCAATGACTTCAGCTAAATGAAAGTTTATGAATTTCGAACTTTCGAACACTAACATGATGAATCGCAATGCACGGTATGAAATGATCTAACTGGCAACACGAAGCTCAACAGAACGAGATACTTGCTGGGGAAGTAGTTAGGCATTTTTCGAACTCAGTTCCACTCAATCATTCTTTAATGTGGCAGTTTTAATACAAATTATATGATAAAACAAAACATGGAAGAAGTTCCCACGACTCTGTCGAATAGCAGACTCAAAAGCATACAAAAATACATTACACGAGAGGAAAGACCATCGCCCCTGCTGCGATGGTCCTTTTTCATGATTTTGTATTCAGGACGTGCCGGATTTAAGTCGAGAGAAAATGGTGCACATATTTTTCCATGGCAGAAACCTAAGTGATTAAGCCAACAAAAATGAATGACAGTTCACAAGCAGGAAGGAAGAGTGGAAAAGCCCCGTTAAAAACATAAGTACTTTTCCATATAAAATGAAGTTAATAGAATCCAGTGTGATTAGTTAAGCAAATATGGACTATAAACCAGTCATATCCAGAATGGAAGATATAGTAGAGATATTTCATCTTAAATCATAACTGTGTTCATACAAAATGAAAGCCATGGAATCTAATGTGATCAGTGACAAAAGGTGACTGTTATGGATTCATCCATCACAGTTACCTTTTTATAATCTCAGTTATTCATGTTTTTTTTATTATCTAAGGTTATTCATGTTTTTTTTATTATTTAAGGTTACAAAACAGAGGCCAACGAATCTGAACCAGTCTGATCACAGGAAAGTAGACATACCCTCCAAGACTCTCCTGCATTAGAGAGCTTTGTCCACTTTGTCTGCCTCTTGTGATCTGATTAGTTCATGTCTATTGATTACCCTTCTCGGATTTGATTAACTTCGTTTGGATTGGATAAACGACAAGGCTATATAAAAACGGTGTGTTAACTATCCTGCCTTCCTGTGATCTGATGCGTTTATGCCTGCTTGACTGATCTCACCGGATTTCATTACCCTCGTTTTTTATTAACAAATAGGAAGGTTTTATGAGGATCTTGTTCACCATGTCCGCCCTCGGGTAATCTCATTAGTTCGTGATCTCTCTCTCTCTCTCTCTACGGTCTTTGTAGGTATTTATGTGTAAAAATACTCCTACATGACACTAATATACTACTTGTATGTGTGTATGTGAATGTGTACGTGTGAGGTCGCACACACACCCATTTATAAATTTATAACACTATGTAAATGAATTTCTATTGGTAGTTGGTCTAATGGAACAGGATACATTGTTTGTGCTCTGAAGAAATAATCAGGTGTGTTAGTGCTCATGCACCCGAATAAACAATCTAAGTTAAGCATAATATAAGAAATTCAACAGAAACATGAACATGATAAACAACAAAAAAGCCCAGCAGAACTGAGGGATGGAAAATGGGCCAGTGTTCAACTATAGTCCAGTAGAAATTGATATGGACCCAGATATTTTGTATAAAAGTTTTTTTTTATTCATTTATTTTTTTCACTAAACATTTCATTCTGATGCCCGTAAGGTGTAAAAATATTAAACGAAAATCAAGCTTGGGGAAACGTGTTTATCCTTTTTGTGAAATAAGAACAGCACAAATATATTTCATAAACTATTAAGCACAATATCATAAAAGAGACTCCTTGCTGCCAAGCTGTGATTATGATAATAAGCAAATAAACACTATGAGACAGAGTTCAGCGTGCGGTAGCGATATATCTGCCTTATAGCAGAAATGTGTACTTTGATAAAATAGTTCAAAGTTCTAGGGGGAAAATACCATTGTCATGTTTCATGACATGAAATTTTTTAGTTCTGTAGCAGAAGAGTCTGTCAATTGGTTATGAATGAAAGTATGAGATTAAATGCATTATCATCAGTGTCTTGGAAGTACTCAAGTAGTTTAGGTCTGTTTTCACAATGTGCACTACATTTGCAATGAATGCTGCATGGCATGCCTTTTCGGTATTGGCACTTGGTGCTCCCGCATGAACAACGAATATCCTGCAGGAGATCTGGTGGTGCAATTATCACTGATAATTGGTGCAACTTTCAATGTTGAAGCCATATTCCTCCTTTTTCAGTATTGTGCTCAGGTGCTTCCATATGCTCACTTGATGATGCATCCTTAAAGAGTGAAAGTGGCAGGCTCTATGTGGGTGGCTTGCACTCTACTGGGACATACTTGAGAGGAATTACATTCAGGTAGTACATCATGTTCAAAATCAATGTTTTCAGTTTGCCCATTCCAAAGAATGCTGAGATGGTATCAACCAGACATAGCATGCACAAATAACAAGCTCTTGCACAACTCCTTTCCCAAAGACTGATGTAGGCTGTGAATAGCTATTGTATGTTGTATGGTCTCCATCAAGATAGTTGTCTTTTCTTGGAGGTGGTACAAGAGGAATATCAAAATGTCTGTATCCTCAGCCTGGACACAAACCTCTTTGTATTGCTGTGCTAGCTGAAGAACCTTGTGGACAATGACAACATCTGCACCGCCTTTTTCACCAGCATGCTTCATAGGAATGCCGGCCTCCCCAAGAAGTGTTCCTAGTAGTTTGATGAAATTTTGCTTATTCTTCATATTGGCAAGAAAGGCTGTCTTGTTTTGTGGCACTGGTGTTTGCACACTAACCAAAATGTCTGGAGCTTGTGCATGATGCAGTTTTCTGTGCTTTTGTTTGGGATCTTTGGTTGTTTTGATTTCTTAGCTGTCAAATATTACCTAGGTAAGTACTTGCTCACCCCTTCCACGTTTAACAACTGATATGAAGAGTTCACAGACATTTCCCATAGTTCCAACCTTAGGCCAAGGCATCTGGTGGATGTGCTCACACCCATCAATGACTTTTGGAGCTGATTTGGTGTAATCACTGGTGCAAACCTCTGGATTCATCTGAATCTGATGTTTTACAAGCTGTGATTTCTGTGATTTGTGCATACTCCCATCATCATGAAAGAGAGCATGTGCTACTGTTGCTATCTCATGGGCATATACACTTTGCTGTGGTGGACCATTAACATGTGCACTGGGCAGCAACCTTTGGTATAGTTCACCAGATGAATTGCAGATGGTCTCACTTTCAACCTTCAGTGGCTTGCACATTGCCATGAAGCTTGTAGCCTGATGTGATCTTTTCAGAGAAATTCCTTTCATCAGTAATAATTCCTGTTGCAATGTTAATAAGCTGATTTCCATCCTTGCTCACAAAATGGTTATGATTTTCAAGGAACTTTGTGAAGTCTTTAGATCCTTCAAGTCTAGCTTGATGTTTCTTGGATGAACATCTCGATGTTGTCCTGACTAGGCCCCAGTGAAAGTGTTGGTCAAACAACGCAGGGCGTCTGTGAACTGGGCCACGACATGGGCAGAGTGGAGCCACTTTGTATTTGCTGCCTCTTTGTGTGTGATGTTTATTAGGCCTCCCTGTGTTTTCCCAGCTCTCATCAGACATTGTCCGATGTCCTGACCAAGTTTCACTCCAAAAGAATGTCATTTGTCCTCGCAGTGAAAAGTCTTTTTTCAAAGTATGAGAACAGTTCATGCTAGTCTTGCAATTACAATCTACAGCACTTTGCATAATTGTTGTAGCCTGCAGCTGCCAGATATGGTAGCATTTCCTAGGTTGCCTGGAGATGAAGCTTCCAAGATCCACACCATTCAGCTAGTATGTATTGCCTCATAGTTGAGATAAATTTTATGAACTGGTCCACAGTTTACCCCAATACAAGGTGAAACACACAATATATATTAACCTAGGATTTGCGAACAAAAGGGTGACAAAGTAGACTATAACGACATGCATTGATAGGTGGATATATAAAGAAAGGAGTGATCAGTTGGACTTTAGCATGCACATACTGACTGGTATATTCTAGCATTTGTTCCTCAAGTGTGGAGTCTGATACTGTGAGCTATCGACAAAGGGGAAGGTTAAGCAATACTAAATTTATTACAGGAAAACTGTGCTTATAAACAAGTCTGCAGAAAGATATGTAGCATCTGACCTATCGTAGCCAGCTGAGTTATGCTTTTGTACTATCACACACAATAGTTCGTTCCCTCCGCTGATCCAGAGTGAACACGAAACGAATCCGCGAATATGAAACCCCGAGGCAGTTGAACAAGTAACTAATGGAACATCCAACAGATTTCGTGCCGTCAGGCCAAGGAAGGGGGAGTGGGCAGCAGGTATTTTTTCTTGAGCATAGAGTAAAATATCCATAATCTATTATTGTTGATTAAGAGAGTGATCGTAAAGATTTTGTTGTTGACAATGCTGTATTTGAGTGTAAAATGTGCATTTAGGGAAATATGCGAAATAAATATGAGAATAAAATTTCTCAGGAAGTCAGTATTCGTGAATTGGTATTTCCTATAGATCATCGTATCTTATCAACAGACATGACTGTCCATAAGATCGGAACAAAATTTTCACCAAGTGTTAACGGTGGTGTTCTGTAGCAACCACAAACATTATATATATATATATATATATATATATAATATATATATATATATATATATATATGTGTGTGTGTGTGTGTGTGTGTGTGTGTGTGTGTGTGTGTGTGTGTGTGTGTGTGTGTGTGTAGATATAGCTAAATAGATAGATAGCGTTTTTGAGCCAATGTCCATGGAGAAGGTGAGCGATTTGCGTGAAAACACCCAATACCAGACTTTGGACACTCACTAATGACGGCTATATGTAATTTTCTTCAATAGTAATGCTAACACAATATGAAATATTCTTTCACCATGAAACAGGTTCATATTTAGTAGAAAGAAAGAAGCAGAGAAAAAATATTAATACGAAAGAGAGAGAGAGAGAGAGAGAGATAACCTTCCAAGTTCTTTTCTAGATTAACAACATAATGGTATTAGTTTCGTCTTATTACCATGTCATTTGCAAAATATCAGATATCAACTCTATTATATTTCTTTCTTAAGGGTATATTCACCACATTGTAATAGAAAATAACAATTCAAATTCAGTGTTCCAAGGAGCAAAGTAGTTTTCCAGTGTTGATGTAGATATAGCTAATGCTAATGTGTAAACTAGTTAATTATCCTTGACAATTTTGATTAACGTTTTAAAAGCAATTACCAGCGAATATGCTATCGTAGGTATTTAACTTCTCTCTCCTAGAAAGTCAACTGTAGTGGCCCTCCCACTTCTCTAACTAGTTCCTGTCTTAGGGAGGGTTAGGAACTACTAGCTTGCTACTTTTATCAGGGTCAGTTTCTTCTACTTTTTGGATCTTTCAATATTTCAGCCTTAGTGTCTTTTTGCTGTACTCGACTTTGTTATGTCTCGACTTTATTATCTTAGTCTGTTTTTTTCCTTGCTGGGAATGACGTGCATTTTGTCTAATTCCCTATCTTATTGCACAGCAACAACTAAAGTAATAATACTTACAATGTCTTTTGTATTAAAATATGCCTTTTTGTATTAAAATTTATTAAGGTTTATTTTAGTTAGACTGAAAGCAAAAAGAAAAAATCTTAATTTTTTTCCTACAATCTGGCAGATAACTTTGACAATATCACGTTTTTTTTCATTCATTTAATTTTGACATTGTCAGTTTTACTAAATATCATAAATTGCTTTTCACTTTAAACCTTTTGATTATGCATGATCTTCCAAAATATTTGCATTAATTGGTACTCAAGTAAAAGGAACTAGTGTTAATAGTTGTATTATTATTATAGTGTTAATATTTTATTATTATTATACTTAGTATTAACAATATACAATATTAGTAGGATGTCCAACCTCAATGTGCGTCGATGACTTCACGCAGACGACCAGGTATGGAATCTAAAAGATTCATACACAGGTGGGGACGTCGACGGACACTCTCCCACACGTCATAGGCTTTAGCTTCTACTGCCTGGCGGGTACGCTACTCCCCAACATACCACTCCCATACCATCATAGCTCAAAGGTGTTCGATTGGTTTCAAGTCATATCCTTTCGATGGCCAATCCATAACTTCAATTTCAGGGTGATCCTGTAGCCAGTCCCTCACCACTTGGCTGTTGTGGATGGGACTCTGGTCATGGACCAACTTTATTACACCAGGAGCAGGAACTGCCATAGCCCGAACTGTTGGAAGGAACACTTGCTCGAGGATTTTGATGTGTTTCTCTCCTGTGAAGCGGTCATCGATCTTGACAAGCTCACTAGGACCATATGCCCACATCCATCCCCAGAAAGATGCTCTGACACTCATTGCTCGTGATGTATGTGATTCTCCTGATAGCGCGTGTTAGGCCGCCGCTAGCAATACCTAACTCAGGCTACCACGAATTGATACATCTTCTCATCAGTAAAGATGACATTTCTCCAGTAATTTTCGTCATGTGGAAGGTGTTCCAGGGCAAAGCCAAGGCAACATTCCTTGTGAGCTATCCTTTGTATGCTAGGCTATGACAGTGAATCCCAGCTTCATGGAATCTGCATCTCAAGGTCATTGGATTGCAGTTTAACCCCATATGTTCAGTATGTTGTGCAGATGTCCTCATAGGATGCATTTCAGCAGCTGCTACAATCAGGTTATCTATCCTGGGCGAGGTTGCATATGGCTTCTCACTTCGAGGCTTCGTTTTCACAGAGCCCTCCTCCTCCCACCGGCGGATCCTCTTCCTTACCATTTTGGCGCGTCTCCCAATTCGATGAGCGATGCTCGCCACTGTTGCTCCACTCTCCCACAATCCGATTATCCTTCCTCGTTCAGCCATCACCTCTGGTGAATCAGCGCATCCCTCAGGCATAGCTAGCTGTTATGGTAGTGCAATACATATCTCATTTACTTCAAGCCTTTATACTCAAATATATGTCAGAAATTTCAATACTTCATTATATCAAATATTAGTATGCTGGATTAAGAGCGTCAGACAGACAGGGATAATGATATTTTTGCAGCAACAGACAAACACTTAAATTGACAAATTTTAACTCTGACTTTTTGAAAAAAACTTTTTGGATACGTGTTTTAATTGTTAATTATTATGCCATAGTAAAAGGTAGTTAAAATGGAACCTTCTTCACATTTCTCACTTTCTATGAGATAGGGCCTACCTTAGGTCAAAATATATAATCCAATCCAATCTTCCTTGGCCTGACGGCGCGACGTCTATTGGGTGCTCCATTAGTAACTTGTTCAACTGCTTCGGGGTTTCATAGTCGAGGATTCGTGTTCACTCTGGATCAGCGGAGGGAACGAACTATTGTGCGCAATAGTACATATCTTCATATAGTATAAATCAAAGCCTCTTGAAGTATTTCAAGTACCTTGGTGTACTTTTTCAGAATAAAGTTTTTTAGCCTGATGCCAATTGTACTGAAGGAGCATGCACTGTTGGAAGTCAGTGTATTATGGTTTTAGAAACCATAGTATTGCGATGACTGTTTGTGATATCAGACAAACAGAACTTTAGGCCAATATAAAATAGTATTAAGTGACAAGTTCTTTTTTCAAAGTTACATTTGGTACTATCGTTGTTTTTTTAAAAGATATTTTAAAATAAAGAAATTCTATTTAGGTTATTTATGAGTCAGAATTTCTTAATTAAGACTAATCGTTAGTCACCATTCTATTTTTTATTTTTTTTACATACCACTTCTAAGTTATTTAAATAGAGATTTTCCCTTCAAAAGAGCTTTACTCAAATTCAAAGCTCAAGACATATCAAAAGCGAAGAAAATATAGATGCAAATAGCAGTAATCCATTTCCTTTCGGATTATAGAAAGACAGAATGTGTTTAAATGTCAAAAGCATTAACGAAAGACACCAATAAACTTGATTGTTCTCCGAGATTTTCCTTTTTGGGCTTTTCCTGGGAGAAATGATCTAACCAAAAACAACTCGTACATAAGGATTACATGTGAGCTCTTAACTTTAGATCGCTGATAGAAATGTTGAAAGATTTTTTTTCTACCAATCAGCAAACCAAGAGAAAAAAAATCCATAAATAAATGAAATTATTTTTGACTGAATACCAATGAAAACATCATACTTTTATAAAAGAATTTCTCATAATTCCATTAAAATAATTTTCAAGTGTGCAAAATGTCTCATGGGAAATAATGAACAAATTAACGACATGAAATCATATTCAATGAAATATTTCTTTTTATTCCTTTCCTTCAACAATTTCTTTGTTTTTCCATTATTTATGATAAGTTTAAATTTCCGTTTAAAATTTAAAATACTTCCTTCCCGTCTGGCTAGATTTTCACCACATTTGATGACCCCAGTTGAAAAAATTATTCGACTCCCAACTCTATATTCAAGAGAATACATTACCAAGATATCCATAGTCTTTTGAACTCTAATGTTTTTTATTTTTTTATTTTTCGATAAAATAATTGATCAATACAGTTTTTAATCAATCATATCAAAATGATCTGCAAATGCAACTGGCCACAAGTTTGTGGAGACAAAAATAAGAAATCATTTAAATGGGTGTTCGTCGATGCCCCTGAAGATTTGTTTTATCTAGGATCGGGGATTTACTTTTAGACGAGTCAAGAAAGCTATTCATGTTAAGATATTTTTTACTTAAGAATCGTAAATATAGTTATTCATTCGTATCTGTGTATGAAATAATACTTTACAAACGTATCCGGTACAAAATTAATTGTTCTCCAAGTTCTCAAAGAAAAGAAAAGACGGTTAACGAATATACAACCTTTTTTTATCCTAAATTTTTTTTTACAGGAACTAACATAGTTATGAAGTGAATTTAAATAGCGAATTAAGTCTTGCGAGACATTCATAAACGAAATTGAATTTTTTCTACATGTAACGAAAATGTTCTTTATGAAAAGGAAATCTTTTTTCCGCGAGCTTGTACACACACAAACTCACACACACATACACACACACACACACACACACAGCACACACACAACCATATATATATATATATATATATATATATATATATATATATATATATATATATATATATATATATATATATATATATATATATATATATATATATATATATATATATATATATATATATATATATATATATATATATATATATATATATATATATATATATATATATATATATATAGGCAAGAGCCACAAAAGAGAATAAAACAATGGAGTACCGAAGCAAGGCGTTTCGACTCTCGTCCTATACTTGGCAGAGTGATATAAATATGTAAGTATGTTTGCAAACAAA
>NC_061088.1:50402873-50415373 GCF_015104395.2 Macrobrachium nipponense
TGCCGGCTAGTGCATAACGTTTATTTTTTAGGTAAATTTAGTGGCCATTTTAGTTTTTGGCCTAAAAAAAACAGTTTCCCCAAGGCTGATTTTGGTTGAATTTGTTCTGGTGTTCAAAGACACCCAGACAAAGGGTTTGAGCAAAATGGCTGGGTTAGGCCATTTTTATGTCAATTTCTACTGGACTACTAGCCGTGCAAATTATACCAACTTCACGTCGGTTGTTCCATCATTTCTTTTTTATTTTTGGATATTCTGGTTCTTGTAAATCTGGCCTGTAAAAAGGTCCCATAGTATTATGTAGAAACAGAAAGGAAAAATAAAAGAAGATAAAATCAGAACATAAAATGTAACGTTCCCTTAATTCCAACATTCGTTCTATAAGTTGGTTTCTTATGTGGAAAAAGAATGCATTAAGCGAATTATCCTACTACATCGAGGCTTCTGAAATGAATTCTCCCTCATGAATGAATAACAAATACGAAGTTCATGAAAACAATTTTAAATAATTTGCCGAAGAAAGAATGAAGGTCTAGTGCAAGATTATCCTCTTGTGTAGAAATAAAGAAGCAAAAGAAGACAAAAATGAAATTATAACTTCTTTAATTCTGACGTCACGTCAGTCAAGAAATATTTCAAATCTTTTATATCAATGTCAAGAGGATATGCAGTATATTTTTGAATGCAAAGAATAATTCTCTAAATGAAGCACAAGTACGTAGGGAATTTTCGATTATCACCAGAAGATTCCTTTACCATACAATTTACTAGTTGTGAAAAAAGGATTTACATTTAAAGATTCAGCAAAACTGTCAATTGTAAATACTGTAAAATGCACCTATTAACAGTAAATATAAAGATTCTGCAAAGCAGGAAAACTCATATGTAACCTACATCAAGCTAAGTATTAATATTGCATATGCTCATCATGATGTTGGCTCCCCAGTGTTGCTAAAAGGAACACCTCTTTACTTTCAGCTTTGGGATTCGTGTCCAAATTTCCTCACTTTCAGCAATTTATTGCTGAAAGTGTCAGGCCCTGACCTCGGGAATCAGTTCTTTTTAGTTTCTTGTAAAATATTACTATTGTGCCGGAAAGAGGGCTGCATATTGATATGTTGATCATCCACCCTCCAACCATCAAATACACCAAATTGCAACCCTCTAATCTCAGTAATTTTTATTTTATTTAAGGTTACAAAATTTTTAGGAGGTGCAAGGCTGGTGTGAGGCTATATCACCATACGCCTGCGTGCTGTACAAGAATGCATTTCCGCACCTCTCTCGTACTAAACCATAGCAAAAGCTTATCATGACTGAAATTCTATTTGTACTTCAAATAAAGGAAATTAAAAATCTACATTTGGAGGCCCATTTAGAGTTGAATACTGATTGCCGGGAATTAATAATAAAGGCTAATGTGTCATTCGGAAAAGTAGAGCCTAACTGAAAATCTTTTGCACTTCCTCCGACTTCAGTGACGAGGTCTCTGACCACTGGGCTGTCGGGGGAAGGTAATGGATTTCGTTATTTCGAAGCCGCTGGGTGATTGACCACTTATTAATAGTAATTCCACTTCGGTGTTAATTGCCAAAGTAGGATAAATACATGTTATACAACATTCGTTTAATATATGTAATAATTAAAATAATTAACTATATGAACTATAATATATATTTATTATAATATAATAATTATATATTAATACTAATACTATTTAGTTACTGTATAGTTAATATATCAATAATATATATTATAATTATCAACTATTATATATATACTATATAATATTATATACATATATATATATATATATATATATTATATCTATATATATATATATTATATATATATATATATATATATATATATTTATATTGTTACGAAGTGCCAAGTATCTGGTTACCATGCATCAAATATTACCTCACCAAAAGCCAGACACCTGAACCCTCATAACATATTTAAACTATAGAACTGAATACTACTAAAACGGTAAAACAGTGATCCCTTAACACTTACCAGTATTGCAGAAAATCAGACTCAGTTCATCAAAACAGGTGTGAGGTAATCTTGTAAGTAATTAAATTAATCAAAGGGCATCACTCCATCAACAACTTTAAAAGTCTAAGTATTTCCCTGATTTCAGAAGTCTAAGTACTTCCCTGGTTCTAAGTCACTTCAATTAAATTGAAGGAAAGCAAATCAATTACCACTCTATGTTTCTACCTAACATGAATATAATCATAAATTAAAATATTTATTTTATACTGGTGTAATAATTTAAAACACTTATTAAAAATTTTAAACTACAAAAATTTAAATTATTATTAAATTCAAAATTTATAAGTGAAATTCACAATATCGGGGAAAATTACTGTTACTTGAAAACAAAGTAAAGTTTAATTAATTCTTGAATCAAATAAGTAAAATTAAATCAAAATTAATTATCACAAAAGTCAAGAAAATTAATTCAATCAAAATTCAAAAGTGTTAGGCAATAATTGAAAATTTGAAATTAATTCACAAATGCTAAACAACAATAAAACTTGAAACGAAAGGGGGGGGGGGTTTCTAAGTAAATGCAAATCAATTCACAAGTGTTAAATTTAATTAAATGTGCAATGATAAAGCAATGAAAATAACTAAGTCAATTAAAATGGTGAATGTAAATGAAATATAAAACAAAAAGACACACTTCAATAAGAAAATGAATAAGTGCACAAATAATGGAACAGACACAAACACAAAAAATATCAGCAATGTGTAAAAGTGTAAATCTTTTTCATTCAAAACACTAACCAACAGTTTTTACCAAACCTTCGTAACAGACAACAGTTCCTATCAATTATTAGTTAAACACAATTCCTATCCGTTATTAGTTAAACACACTCCCTATCCATTATTAATTGCAACTAATAAAAATATAACACACTTTACCTTTTTGGTATACCAACTTCTTTCTTTCTCTTGTATATTACACTTTCACAAAAAACCCAGGCGCCGTTACGAAATGTTTGTTCAGATTCCACAAAAGAAATTAAATAAACTAAATAAATTCTAAGAAATATCAATATAGAATTCTCACAAGTTATGAGTGACCAAATTTACGTTACGTTAATAAAATCTCGATGTCGAGTGAGAGAGAGAGAGGAGCGAGAGAGAGAGAGAGAGAGAGAGAGGAGATCTAACTGCCTCGAGGTCTTAAGATCGAATGAATATCTCTTCCTTTATGGAAATGACAGAGCAGATGTCTCAAAACGTTCTAGGCACGAAAGCTTCTCGAAAGTTCTGAAATCTGACGGCCCAATCTTACACACATAATGTGCAACATGCACGTGGGACTTGGCAAATACATACACGTACAAGACAAGACTGCTCAACAGATACGTACCGATTGAAACGAGGTGTAAACGATATTAAGATTGACATGTTTTGATGACAACGAGCTCGCTATCAAACACGCTGACAGAGCAGGGAAGCAAACGGATCTCGCAGACTCCAATCTTAAAGTGCTGACATAAAAGTTAAACATTTGCAGCTTTGAAAAGACAAGGATCTCTCTCTTTACGTTATATATATATTCTTTTACAAGACGTTAATGCGAAATCTGAAACACACATTCTAAAACATCCTATTCTAAGCTATCTAGGAATCTGAAAAAATGTTACACAATCTACAAGACATTTCAAAGAGGGGAAACATGCATTTTGAAAGTAGCAATATAAATAATAATATATTTATATATATTATATATATATATATATATATATATAGATATATATATATATTATATGTATATATAGATACATATATATATATATATATATATATATATATATATATATATATATATATATATATATATATATATAATATATATATATATATATATATATATATATATATATATATATATATATATATTAAACGAATGTTGTATAACATGCAATTTATCTTACTTTGGCAATAACACCGAAGTGGAATTACAATTAATAAGTGTCAATCACCCAGCGGCTTCGAAATAACGAAATCCATTAGCTTACCCCGACAGCCCAGTGGTCAGAGACCTCGTCACTGAAGTCGGAGGAAGTGCAAAAGATTTTCAGTTAGGCTCTACTTTTCCGAATGACATATTAACCTTTATTATTTGGATTCCCGGTTTCTAAGGTAAAAACCACGGAGCAAACAGTTACTTCAAACTCTAAATGGGCCTCTAAATTTAGATTTTTAATTGTATATATATATAGTGTATATATATATATATATATATATATATATATATTATATATATATATATATTTGGAGTTTTCTCCAAACAGTTCAATATAGGCAGGAGAAGCACACCAACAGGTCAAGGAAGTCATTTTTATTCAGTTGCAACGTTTTGAAGCTAACCAGCAGGTCTCATTATCAAGCTACAAAGGTGATAATACCTGATTAGTACAATAAGATTTAGTTACAAATATTGAAACACACAAAATTACTTATAATGAAAATATGATTAAGGATTAACCATTTAGAGACAGAGGTAGGACAGACCATGAACCGCAAAAAAAGCATGAAAAGTTCACGAGACATAAAGAGGTGTAGATGTTGAAGGAGTGTTCAGTGAGGGGACTAGCTTTTTTTAATAAACAATAATTCAATAGATACAGCCTAGCACAAGTTGGTAGAGTAGCCATTTGCGGTTTTGTGATCCTTGGCCACATCCAAATAACATATCAAACATCTACCATTATTTAAATTGTTAATCCGCAGGCGATATAAGACGGAGGACAGAATGAGAGAGAGAGAGAGAGAGAGAGAGAGAGAGAGAGAGAGAGAGAGAGAGAGAGAGAGAGAATACAGCTGCTTATAGGATAATTAAAAATTATATTTTCGTCTGAATAACATTAATATGAATAGTAAGTTCCAACAATATTTAAGCATTTTTATTTAGAAAATGTGATAAGGATTAAAAACAATACGATGTGATAAGATTTCATAATAATTATTTTCCAAAAAGTATATGATTACATGTTTCTTCAAGCAGAAAGTCTTTAAGTATATCCGTCATATTAATAACTAAACAGGAATAAAAGCTCTCTCTCTCTGTCCATATATATTGAATTCATTATAGCATTTCTTTGCGTGATTACCGTAATTTTCCTCCTCCTCCCTTTCGAACCATTCTAACTATGTACTGGTTGTTTGAACGTGGACCACTTTCAGGGCAAGAAAAGCATGATCTCACCGAACCAGGCCTGGCGGGGCGACACCGCTTTTGTAACTGGGTATACATTTTGGAACGAGCTGCTCATCAACACTGAGAAGGGGCCCTGGGGAGTAATTCTTATGACAATTAGCCACCACAGGTGGAAGAGTTTCCGAATTGGGGCATGGCGATCTGTCTTCGCCCTCTCCGCTCTGGTGGTTGATGTCGAACCGAAGAACTCTCGTCAGTAGGGCAAAACGACGCTCACTCATCGTACAGCTATACAAAGGATTACCCTCTGTGAGTCCCACGTCACTCGTTGTGGTATGATTGTCTGCCCTCACTGCCGACATAATTATAATTCCAATGAACGCCTCCAGTTCCCTCAGGTCCATGTCCCTGAGGGCAACATTGCCTTATGATAATAATTATTCCTCTAAAGGGCAAGGCACTCATTGAAACGTAAAACAATCTCGGCGAGCTTGTGGTCAGACAAAATGAGCTAGAAAATGTCGTTCACTCTTATCGCCCCAGCGGTGGTATGGGTGGGACCCCCAGGTTCAATCCTCGGCGTAAACATGCGGGGAAGAGAACGGTTCGGTCTCTTTGTCAACGCGATCCGTCAGCATATTTCCCAAGTCTGGAAGAGTTTAGGGACTGGGAAAATTAGGACCAATCAAAGCGCGTGAAGCTGATCCATGACGTCACAAGCCACGCCTTCTAACACATTTGGTCTCTTAGCCATTACTGCCTGCCACAATGCCGAAGAAAAACTTCCCCATTCCACAATTTACGGCTTGTATGACCTATTCATTTTAGTCAGATATATCTAAACATAATGCAACACGAATTCAACAAACAATATATTCTTCAAATGAGATACACCGTGAAATATATTAAGCGTTATTTGCTTCTCCCTTTTGGTAATAGTGCTCAGAGCCTCTTAATTCCTGCTCACAAAGTCGATATTTACCGCATAAATAATATTTTCATCGCGAGTTACTAAAATATATGCATGAAAATGCGTGTTTAATGCCATTTAGAAAGAGTTGCGATAACACATGGGATGACTCAAACAATAAGCAAGATGATAAAATTGATGTTGTGGTAAAAATTATGGTATATGACCTGTAATTAGCACTACAGACAGGAGGTCAAGAACTTCGTGGCACTTCGACTCCCATCAAGAATCTTGGACCTTGAAAGTGACGATTTTAAAACCATTGAGCATGGAACGTTTTTCAGGCGTTACTGCCTGTTGTTTCAGGCTATAAAAAGGCATTATGTACAGAACTAAAATAATAATTGCCTTATGCTGAAAAGACATGTGGAGGATACAGTTTTTATGACAAATTTATGCACCCCGTAGGGGGATAACGCTGTCAGTACACCTCATTAGGTGCAATGTAGGCATAACTTAAGGTTCTTGCAGCGTCCCTTCGGCGCCTAGATGCAGCTACTTTCATTCATTTTACTATTACCTCCGTTCATATTCTCTTTCTTATTGTCTACCCTCCCCTAACAATTGCTTGCTTCATAGTGCAACTGCTTTCAAACCTTTTACTGCCAATTTCCGTTTCAGCGCTGAATGGCCTTAGTTGCCCCAGTTCTTGGCATAATGCCAAAAATCTATATGTAAAAAAAAAAATTATGCATTTCATTTAAGGCATACATTTGGCCATTGAGTGTGAGCTTGGATGAAAATAGTAGTATACTCATATACTACCGTTATCCCTGGCTTTAATTAATACATGTGAATATTTGCATAAATTTTCTGTTGAGAGTTGGATGAAAAGTGTCATCCATATCAATTTAAAGCATATCGCAGTTCTAATAAATTTACGCATCAATTCTGCTCTAGTTCAGCTTAGTAAAAAGTCTACTGTAACTCTGTAAATAGGTAGTATTCTGTACTCCTATAATTGCTAAAAGTATTACATACTAATGAAATACTCATATTGGTTCTTTGCACACAATGAATGACAAGTACGAAAGGTTTGCTAAGAATAATTACTTAATCAGTGTTTTCTTTGCACACAATTAATTTTAAGTAAAAATCACGTAAGGGCTTGCTAAAAATATTTAATACTGAATTATATTATCACTTTTTATTTGTTTGTACACAATGTATGAAAAGTAAAAATCAAAAGCAAAAAAAAATGTTCAATAAAAACTTTTTATATATTTGTACAATGAATGACAAGGACCAATCAGGTAAGGACACCTGGAAGGTTTCATGAAAACGGAATCCACCTCAAAAAGGTAATTTTTTACTACAGCTTATCAAATACACATTAAAAAACAACCGTATTCAGATTAGCTACTGACAGGATGAGTTTGTCACATAACTATATTTGGTTACAGTAAGCTAACTTATATCACCAAAACAACAATACTGTAGGTTTCTTTAGGTTTCCTTAAGGCACATTAGCTCTTGAAATAATTTAATGAATGAAGCTGATACTGTGTCCCTGTAAATAGTAGGGACTATATCAGTCTGATTCCTGTTCATGGCCTAGTATATTGCTTTTATACAATGCCCAGTAATGTGCATTACTACGAAATAGCATATGTCCATAGAAATCCGTAATGTAAGCCTACTCCCTCTCTCTATTTTCCCCTAAAAACAGGTTAGATACCATCATTTTTACCATCTTGTATATTGTTTGATTCATCCTATGAGTTATCGCAACTCTTTATAAATGGCTTTAAACATGCATTTTCACGTATATAAATTAGAAATTCGCAATGTGAAAATATTATTTACCAAGAGGAGGGAGAAGCCAATAACACATAATATATTTCATGGTGTATCTCATTTGAAGAATATGTTGTTGTTAAATTAGTGTTGCATTATGTTTAGCTATACCTGACTAAAATGTGTATGTCATACAAGCCGTAAACTGTGAAATTGAGAAGAAAGTTTTTCTTCGGCATTGTGGCTGGCAGTAATGGCTAAGAGACCAAGTGTAGCTAAAAGGCGTGGCTTGTGACGTCATGGAACAGCTCCACGTGCTTTGATTGGTCCTAATTTTCCCCATCCCTAAACTCTTCCAGACTTGGGAAATATGCGTCCCGTCACGACCCTCAACAACCTTAATGAAGGAATCACGGCCCTTGAAAGTGAAGTGCTACCTTGTATGATGACAGTTGTCTATTATTTTTTAAACCTGGCAAACTTGCAATTAGCTGCTTGCCGCTGATTGAATGAATGTCCTGTTGTCCGAATCTCAGTTTGTTTTCAAACTTTTTCAGAATTGTGATTATACGGTCATGGAGCGAGTTAAGAGCTAAGTTATGTAATTTTATATAAATATATACCGGCTGTAATAAACGGAAGTATGGAGAACTTACATACCGAATTATTATATAATTATATATTTAACAATTATGAAACAACGCTTACTGAAGACGTAGACTAGCAATATGTTTCAACACATGAACTTTAAAGTTTAATTTCCAGCTAGATTTTAGCGCAATCATGCCATTGGTGGTTTGAAAATAATCCAAAACATATTTATTGTATATTGGTGAAGGTTATATAACGCCTGAGAAGAAAAAGCTATCGTAGAAATTAAGCTTGGCTGAGAAGTTTAGAGGTGTTGTGAGAGGAACAGCCGGTGAGTTGTAGTCTCCACACATTGCTTATAACCAAAATTATTCACCTTCGAATCCAAGGAGTTTGAAAAGGAGAACCTCCTTGTTAAAAGTGGCTATCGAGCAGGTGCCTCGTTATCTATTTCCCCTATTTCAGCCATAGCCTCAAGAAACGATGCAGATCAAAGCATGGATGATTTTCAATTTTTTTCACTTCAGAGGATCCCATGAAGACAATCAGTAAAGTCATTAAGATGACATACCTGAAAATTTTATGCAGCAGAGTAGCACACTAGCTAGAAAAACGTATTCATGAATTCAATGTATATTCAATTTGCCTTTATACATATCCTTAAAATATTAATAACATTCCGTGTCCAGTACCTTTGATAGTAAAAAATGAGCATTATGATATATAAACCTCTTAATGATTATTATAGGAACACGAGAACCACGACCCAGATTTGAATCTTCCGCCGAAAGTACGTCAATCTTGTCTCAACCGTGTCCTGTCTGTTCCTCCCACCATTCCTTCTCCACTTTTCCGGCATACTTTAATTTCTACGATAGATTTTTGCTCTTAGATGTTATAGAACCTTCAGTGATGTAAACTAAATACGTTTTGGTTTTGGAATAACCAAAACGTATTTATTTTACAGTACTGATGGTTCTGTAACGCCTAAGACATATCAAAATTCATGCGTTTGAAACATATTTCTAGTCTACGTCTTCGGTAAGTGTTGTTTCATAACTGTTGAATATTATCATATAACAATTTGGTATGGAACGTTCTTATTACTTACGTTTACTACAACTGGTATTTACATACCATTACTTATGTAAAAACAAAACTGACAAGACATTCGTCCAATCAGCGGCAAGCAGCTGAGTGCAAGTTTTCTCAGGTTAAAATAAAATAGGCTATAGACTTTCGCAGATAATGAAAAGACGAAACAAAAGATACGTAACTGGGAACTGAAAATCACAGGGAAAGTACCAAACAGGAGACCTGATTGAATGTGGAAACAAAGAAGCCCTTCTGTCGGTTCCACCGAAAATTCAATACGTTCATCCACAAAAGGCTACAGAAAAACTGATAGTATCTTAGAGATGATCGAGCTGGTTTGCGAAAAGGTAAGAGTTGCATAGATCAAATATTTGTTCTTGGACATTTTGTGCAGCAATGTAAGACAAATATTTGGATACAAGAAAGCATTAAACCGCATACAGAGACCAATGTTATAGAAGATCTTGCGTTAATGTGGCATTCCTCCCAGATGTGTACATCTAACTGATATCATCCAACACTGAAATAGATGCAAAGATTACTGTTGATCCCCTCTTGTGAAGTGAAGTTGCAGCAAATAAGGGGGTGATGCAAAGGAATGTTATTTTTTCTCCCAACCGATGGAGAAGAGAATGTTTAGAATGTCCAGATTGAGAACGAAAACAAAAAAACCACAAGAATTACAAATCTCCATTAACAAGACGCATATTATGCATAAAATACATAGGAACAATGATATCCAGTAAGGTTCTCAAAAGTTAGAATTACTCAAAGTACTCAATAATATAAACCAAACAATGGGCAGAGTTAGAAATGCTACCATACGGGACATGAAGAAAGTTCCACAAACGTAAAGATATGTCAATATTGAAAAGAGATGGAAGTGGCATGGACATGTCCTTCCCACAAGAACTCGTGAGAGTTTCAGATGGACTCCTCTGGGCTCCAGAAGAGTTAGAAGTCCCAGGAAAATACTTTGATGAAAACTAATAAGACTGATTGAGAAGATAAGTGGATATTTATGGAAAGTAAAGACCAGGAAGGACATTGGCTGGCAAAATTTCGCAGAGGCCCTGGGTTACACGGTGATCGAGGCAATAATGAGGATATTTTTGTGTAAAAACTTCCTAAAGAGCCAGAAAAGCTTAGGCACTTACTATATTATATTAAAGAACTCAGTTCGTTTATTGCTATATTCAGCTGAGTAATGTACCTGGTTTTTAGTAACACACAAACACACTCACACGCACACTCACAAACGCACACAAACACACACACACATACACACACACACACACACACACACACACACACACACATATATATATATATATATATATATATATATATATATATATACATACATATATCTATATATATATATATATATATATATATATATATATATATATATATATGATAACGTGCTTCACAGAAATAAGTTACTGACTTATGCCTGGAAAGAACCTCGGTCTCCCAGTGACAGGCCAAGATGGTATCGCCTGGGCCTGTCATCACTCAGCAGACACAGGTTCGTTCCCCATGTAAATATATACATATATATATATATATATATATATATATATATATATATATATATATATAAAAAAGATAAATGCCACAAAGGAAAAATAAACGAAGGAGTCTGCGAGATCTTTCGACTTAAAAGCCCTTTACTGAAGCAGATAGATGATAGACAGATGAGTATCTGCTTCAGTAAAGGGCTTTTAAGTCGAAAGATCTCGCAGACTCCTTCGTTTATTTTTCCTTCGTGGCATTTATCTTTATTTATGGATTTATCACGTTCCTAACTTTCGTGATTCTGTTATACATATATATATATATATATATATATATATATATATATATATATATATATATATATATATATATATATATTGTTGAATGTGACGCTTCATGATGCTTGAATTTTTTGCCCAATTTTCTTTTATCCAATATAAGGTATGACTAGAGTAAAATGAAAGAAGTCTTGGGTTGTTTTGCAGTTTAAAAATTCAGGTGTTGTACCCAGGGCTGTTTTCATTTTCAAATAGGAGTGGCATAAATAGTGCCAGCAAAATTAGCTTGAATACAGCATAGTGAATAGTGAATACAATAGCACGACTTCCAGGCACTCTTTGAGAATTCCATCAGGATTTTCGAACTAGCATTAGAGCGGACCTCAGCGCCTTTGAGAACACCTTCATCACCCTTAATGATGTCTACCTGCATTTGGTCACAACATATGGAGAAGGGTACAGATTCAACATTCACACTACTCCTTTTTCTATTGTGTCCATTCCCTTAGGGTCAAAATACCCTTGTTAACACCACTCTCAACACAGCTGTGGGGTATTTAAGATATGACCTGACCCTTGCCTTTTGCACCTATTACCTCCATCCATTCCAACCTCTCTCTAACTTGCGATGCCCTTTTTTTGTTGACAATAGAGGCACGCTTTTCTGTCGAAATACCGGTCTCTTCCAGTACTATCTGAGTATTTAGAAGGTCCTTCTTTCAAGATAAAACAATGGATACCACAGAATGGAAAACATCCACAATGCAACAGCAAACGGGAATAAAAGGACCCTGGATTGTCCTTTGAAATCGGTAGTGCAGAAGCAGTAACATGGAAAGCCTTCAATAGAGAAGTCACCAATACGACAGTAGGCCTTGGTACGATACTCTACACCTGTAGGTATCTGTGGACCAGCTGTCCATAACAAGATGAGAGACACTCATCAGGCCCAGTGCCTTGTCTTAAGCTAGAAGCCTATGAGCCCTTCCATTTTGGACTCATACTCAACACGAATCCCTCACTCACTCACTAAGCCAACAACATACCACAGCTCTTATGCGACCAACCATTCCACGTTGCACCCTGCCTACTCCCTTCATTAGTAGCAAGAAGATATCTGTTT
>NC_061088.1:50420373-50425373 GCF_015104395.2 Macrobrachium nipponense
GCAAGCTTTCTCAAGATGTAACCCTTTCACATAATATACGGTATTTTTGCTACTTGTGTTTCCACGACTTACCTTCTACCCATGCAAGAATATGAATATCGAGTTAAGAGAATATCTTCGCAGTTCAACTGAGGAAGAAGGAGACAGAGAGAGAGAGAGAGATTACCCACTGATGTTTGCTAAAGCGAACCAAAATTACAAACAGCTGGTACGTTTGTAAACACGGCGTACTACAAATAAATGGTTGGCAGCTAACGTGGGAATGTCGACAGTAGCAAAACTTAAACTTTATCATATTCCGGAATCTTTCTATGATGTCGGAATGGAAGAATCTACAATCAACCACAAATATCGGCATCAAGTCTCAGGCAGCAGCGTTAAAGCACCATGAGACTTCAGCTTATCGTACGGAGTCGACCTTGGAGCAAGTGCATCTTTATTAAAATATATAAGCCATACGCTATATATTAGCTTCTTCATTGTAATCTGGCCTTCATAGACAGCATGAAACTTCGAACACTTCCGCTGTACGTGACTTCCGCAGAGTATCATCAACTTACCAACGAAATGGAAAACAGACGTTCTACATACAAACACACCGCACGAATCTTCAATCTGTCACTCGGAAACAAGGAAGGAAGTCAGCTGATCCATGATGTCATAAAAACACCACAGGCTTCTCTCATACCACCAGCTAAGTAAAATTTCTTTATTCATTCGGTGTGTAACATTAGTGTCCTAGTGTTTTACGCAGGTCGTAAGATCGCTACTCTGGGTGAGTTATGAGAAGTCATTTAATCTCACTTTTTCTTGCAGGAATCTATCTTTATCATCTTGGGGGACACATTATCATTTCTGTGCCACATTGTGTTTTATATAGCATATGCTTTTACTCAGTGGACGTCTGTATTCTTATAGGTACTTTGATAGGGTTGCCAACAGACATAGTAATCGCAAGAAACCACAGGCAAAGATGGCAACTGCAGTTCCCTCGGGGTCATCTGCGCCGGTCTCACCTAGTAACCCGGTAGTCACTTTAGTTAATACTAGATCTGCAATTGTTCCTTTCCAAGGCTGCATTAATGGGTTTTTGCCGCAAGGGGTAGAGTCATGGATTTCATCTGTGGATGCTCATTTGAAAGCTAAATGTATCAGTTTGCCGTCCCTACAGCTACAGGAAGCTAAAAGCTTCATTGCTTTTACAAAAGGGGATGCTGGGTCCTAACTTAGGGGTGTTTCCTTCAGGAGGCCAAGACATTGGAAGAATTTAAAGTTAAATTGCACTCAGTATATGGTAGTGAGGAAGCCTTGGATGAGGTTTTAGCTTTAAGAAACATTTTTAATCTGGTCTCTGTGACTCATCTTAGCTTGGTTGATATAGCAGCACTTATTGCAGACCAAGTGAATAAATATCTGGATCAATTGAATCAATCGAATTGGGTTACTGGTAAGAATATTGCTGTAAAGGATTTTATCAGGCTCATATACTTAACTTTCATAACAGCTATGTTTTTCGCGCAACCAGGAGCAGAGTAATGCTAAAAATACACAGCACATGGCAATTGATATTAAGAAGAAACATCCACATTATCACAAAAAGAAACAAGCCAATAGTAATAGAATCAGAAACAAGTAGATCAGGCTTCAGGAACTCGGTTCCTAACCCGTCTAGCCAAAACAATCAAAGTCAGTCAAATTTTCCGAGTGTCCAAAGCAAAGCAAATACCACATAAATAAATCCAGCGGGGGGAAGAGTGATGTTGGGTCATCTGTATCAACATCCTTTGAATTAAGAAATAAATCTAATCATCCAGGAGATTTATGTGAAACACAGAATTTTCCTATGAATCACATGACAGTATCCAAAAAATCAGTGCAGGATCCTGTAGATTTTCATAGAATTCACGCTATAATCAGTAATGGTGAATTACGCCCTGCTTTACACGCCGTAAATCTAGAATATCAGCCTTTTACATTGTTTTTTGATTCCAGCAGTCCACGTAATATCATGGACTTACGGACTCATCACTTGTTGTTTCCGAACTTCCCTATTGAGAGGTCCGGAGTACGACTTTCGGGCATCGGCAATAACGAACTTAGTGTTGTAGGCGTAACTCAGATTCAGTACAAGGTGGGTAAGCACATGATTACCGATACATTTATAGTTGTACAACACATTGATATGGATCCAGTTGTAATTGTAGGATATCCACCCATATGCATTCAAAATATTATCTTAGTTCCTGCCAAAAATGGCGTGTTTATCAAAGGAAAATTTTACAATCTTCCAACACATTAAAATCCATTTTGGACAAAAATGAGACAGACAATCAAACAGTAACTCATATTGAAGAAACAACCACCTGTCTCATGAACCATGACATTGTCCAAGCGACCCAACAGAATTCTCGCACACCCGTACTGGCAGCTTGCACGCAATCTATCAAGCCTAATGCACCCTAGTATCTCTCAGTGCGTGTTAAGAAAACCTTGCCGGGATCTGAAATTTTAATAATTCCAGACACTCTGAAAATTAACAGAATTTCCGTGACACAAGCATTATACACCGTTGACTCACAGCTTCATGTTAACATTGAAGTCTGTAATCAAACAAAATCAGGATATCGTGGATATGGAAGTGTATAAATAACGCATTCTTACCGTTGCTGAAATTAATCACGCTCAACCTGTTGTTGACGAATCCCTCTTACAATCTATCAAAAGTAAAATCGATAAAGACATTCAAGATATGGGGATTCAGAAGAAGTGTTTTGAACTTTTATCTAAATATCATGACGTTTTCTTCACTAGCAAGGGATCTCCAGGGAAAACGGATGTCATTG
The DNA here is from genome assembly GCF_015104395.2 of Macrobrachium nipponense. Lineage (NCBI taxonomy): Eukaryota > Metazoa > Arthropoda > Malacostraca > Decapoda > Palaemonidae > Macrobrachium > Macrobrachium nipponense. The sequence goes on from NC_061088.1 coordinate 50,423,217, forward strand.
AACACCAAAAACGGTTAAAAGACAAGCATAAAGTTATTTACGTACCTTCGTATCAAATCCCTATGAAATTTCAGAATGAAATCAATGATGAAGTAGAAAAGATGTTAGAAGAAGGAGCCGATAGGAAATCGAATATTCCCTATAACTTTCCTTTAATTGTTGTACCCAAAAAAGATTGGACTTGGCGACTTTGCGTAGATTTCTGTCGCTTAAATGAGGAAACGATTCCTGATCGTTTTCCGGTGCCATGTGCTGGCGATATCTTATCCTTGTTAGGACAGAATAGATATTTCACTAGTTTGGATTTACTTTAAGGCTTTCACCAGATACCTTTAGCTAAGGTATCTATCATGTCACAGAAAGCTAAATCACTATTCTACTGGTCTACAATAATTACAAATATAAAAAAACACATGCTAATTGTCACATTTGCCACAAAAACAAAGGGCACACTATGACACCTGTCACCCTGGGGGCCTACCCCGTGCCAAACTAACCCTGTGAAAGATTACACTTAGATTTATTAACAGGGTTTTACAAGTCTGACAGAGGAAATAAGCACCTCTTAGTGTTAATCGATGCCTTGACCAGGTACACAGAATTAATACCGTTGAAAAAAAAAACTGCAATTGAATGCACTAGGGAATTCTACGAATGCTGCATCTGTAATCACAGAATTCCACACATAATAATCTCCAACTCTGGTGGAGAATTCAATAATAATCTTTTTAACTCATTGTGCGAATTCCTTTGCATTAAGAAAATCAATACCATGATTTATCACCCAGAGTCAAATGGGTTGGTGGAAAGGGTAAATAGGAAGGTGTTAAATGTCCTACGAGTCACACATGGGGTTATGGATCCCAATTGGGATATTGCCATCCCCGCAGTTCTAAGCACTCTTAATCATAACTATCATGTATCTATAAAAATGTCACCACACAAAGCACTTTATGGCACTCCCGCTAGGATCCTTTCCATATCCTTACACCCACAAACAATTTAACAAATCCCTTAAGGAATGTTATGAATGCAAGCGTAAACCGATATAATATTCTTCGTAAGAATCTAGAAGAAGCTCAAATGATAATGAAAAGGAATCACGATAAAACCGCCAAACAAACAAAACCATGTGCAGTAGGTGATCGAGTCTATATACAAATATACGTGCACAAGGGTTTGAACTATAAACTAACGCCTAAATTCGAAGGACCGTTCTACATTCTCGAAATACTAACGGCAAATAGGCTAAAGGTTCAGAATGTAGAACAGCCTACTGACCTAAGAACAGTGCTGTTGGCTCATGTTCGAAGCTAGTGGTAGGGGAGATGAAAGGAAAAAAGGAGAGTAATATATTCATACCTACATAATTATAAAACTTACATAATAAACTAGTATATATAAAACTAGTATGAAAATATATGTTTTATCACATATTTTTATCTGTATATCTCTGAATCAAGAAGTAGCTAATTTAAACATGAGTAATTACATAGAATTAACTATTTGCAGGTTTCCAACATGAAGCTTATCTTGTTTGAATTGGTACTGATTGTTCAGGCATTTTTCTCGTGTGGGACTAGTTCCAAAACAAAGGATATTCAATTTAGTCATGGTTCAATCATTGAAAGTACCGAGGACCTATTCCTTACAGCAAGCAACGTAATCCTTGAAGTTGATATGAAAGGGATTTTCTTGCCAGAGAATGATGTCATTAATCTTAAGATCGAACTATCGTGATTTGCTGAGTCACTGAATCAACTGCACAAACTTTACTTTCCTTACAGTGACGAAAATCCGCTTGCTCATACCTTGGGTATCGTTGAGTTATTGTCTTATAATTTGTAAAAAACAAGACGACTGAAACAGAATACTTAGTCCACGACCTCCTTATGTGGACTGTCGACACACTAACATAGAAAGGCATAACCCCTTTATCTTTGCTGCACTTAATATATTTGGATCCGTAGCAAGCTTAGGTCTTGGAGTTTCAAATCCTCTTAAAATTAACAATCAGAATAAGAGAATTGAATTTTTACAACATGAACATGAATTAATTTTCTCTGAACTTCATAGGCAGCTAGAGTCAATAAATCAGCTTATGACGTTGGTGAATGAACATTCCAGTAACATAAATCAGATCAAAGACGTGCAATC
>NC_061088.1:50430373-50447873 GCF_015104395.2 Macrobrachium nipponense
GCTGCAAACATCGTTCAATACCTTGTTAATGATACCTCGGGAATGATATAAACTCAAGGAAATTATAATTAGTAAGGTCTTTCTTCCTGGGCAGGATCCGAACCGTTCCCCAGTTCACAAACAACAATAGTGGCTTTGATCGCGGAACAATCAGTGGCCAAAGTCACTGCCTATCGTTGCAACGTCCTTACCCTACTGTGAAGGAAGTTTTTATCAACTATAGTCCCTTTTGGGAGCAATTTATTCCCATGGTATAGTAAAGCGAGAGTTAGATGATATTTGTGAATATACGTTCGTACTTGCGTGTTTCTAAGGGTTTTATGTAGGTAACTCATGAAGACACTCAAACGGAAGTAACCAATAAACTCTATGATTATTAACAAATTGTTAAATGCTCGGTTGCATTTAAAGAGCAAAATATGAAAATATGTCTGTTTAATTATCAATTTACTTAAAGTAAGTATGAAGGGGTTACCTCAAATACGTACTTTCGTGCTAAATATTTTTCGTTATTCAACTACATTATAGTCAATATTGTTCCTTTCTGTAATATAGGTATCCGTCACTATGTTAAGCGTGATGCCAGATGCTTTGCCTTTAATCAATTCGTCATTTATGTATTTACCTTTACACAATAATGTCATGTTCATCTGCAAATCCTTATTCCCATCAAATGATTGTATGGCCTATAGCAGAATTTGCAAGGATCACAGCAAACAAAGCCACAGATTATTTGTTCCGTCCTTTCAATCCCCTATTGAGATGCTTTCTTCCTTTTAATCTGGTTTCTTCCCTAGCAGTTGGTCGACAGCAGCACTTTTCCAACCCCAGTATTCACTTCTAGTAGGGAACAAAACCTTCACGCCGTCCACATGAGAGTCGACGAAGAAATTGCTAGTCCAGCTGAAGGACTTTATATTTGAGACTAATTCATGACTCGCAAACTTCATCTTATTTGTTTGAGTATCTCTACAGTAAGTTTCATCTTTATCAAGAATGACCTCTAGATTTATTTCCCATCCACGACTTCATTTATATCATAGTTTAATATTAAGAGATTTAAATGATATAAATATCTGCAACCTAACACAGCTGTAACTCTATCTGAATAATATTCTGATGCCTATATCCTGTTCAGAAATACCTTCATTTCATCTATGTAATGTGAAGCATCACTCGCCGAAGGCCAGCTGGTACTGAGATCAACAGTTGAAAGGCAAAGGAGAGACTGATATTCTGAAATGTAAACTTTATTAGGTATCTGAAGATCAGAGTTTGAGATGCCTATGAAAAGGATTCTCCTTTGCTGTTCAAAGTTATAGTAACTTTTGTCTGCTGTCCATTTTTGATGAACTTCGAATCATCTTTACCAACACGCGCCGTTTTCGTCTTCTTCTTCTTCTTCTTCTTCTTCTTCTACATTCGACCCAAGTGCTCGACATATATGGTTGCAACGTTCAAATAGTGTTTTATGGGCCTTTTATCTTCATATTATACTGTAATATTACAGTAAAAGACATTCATATATGTATATGAATATATATATATATATATATAATATATATATATATATATATATATATAATATATATTATATATATATATGTATATATGTGCGTGTGTGTGTTTATATTTCATACTATTCTCTTTATCTGCACTTGAGTAGGGTTATTTCATATTCCGAACTGTGAGGACATTTTCCTCTCTTTCCCTAGCCCATGCCTGTACATTTGAACACATATGATATCCTCCCTAGGAACTTTCCATACTGTAACTCTGTTACAGCACGTTTGCCCAACATTGTTACCCATTATGCGTTTGGATTTGTATGGAGCTTCTGAGTTAACCAGTTGGTTTGCCTGACAAAGCTGAATGTCCTCTTATGTGAATGAACTTAGTCCTTTGACTAAAAGAAAGCCATTGTGCAGGGGCTATGGGCCAGCCCTAGATTTGATTTTGATTTGATTTGATTTTTTTTACGTATATCAGCCAGCATAAGACAAGCACATGTGGCACACAGAATGACCCAGAAGTCACAGACAGTGGCACAGAAACGCGGTGTTGATTGCCCCATATTACACAGCAACTTCTCTGATGATCGCCCTTCACACTGTCTCAGTCCTTAGGTCAAAGAAGGGTAATGACGACTTTGTCTTCTGAGCTATTACTTTTCGTTATTTTGGAAATAGTCCTACTCTCACAGTAGATTTTAGTTAAATGATTATGCAAGACTTATTTAAAATGTGACTGTTAGTACAGTTTCTTCTTAATTTGATCTTATTAAATTGATCTTATGAGTCTTTAGATTTCTTTTTTCTGTAAAAGGAAACTATTGAGATGGCCTTGTGTGTCCGTCCGCCCTTCTTCTGTCCGCCCTCAGATCATAGAAACTGCTGAGGCTAGATGGCTGCAAATTGGTATTTTTATCATTCACACTCAAATCTTCAAACATACTAAATTGCAGGCCTCTAACCTTAGTAGTTGTTATCTTATTTACTGTTAAAGTTAACTATGATCGTGCGTCTGGCAACGCTATAGAACAGGCCACACCGGGCCGTAGCTGAAAGTTTCATAGGCCGCGGGTAATACAGCATTATACGCCATGCATAAAACTCGATTCTTCGGCGTAATTTTACTTGTTATTTCTCGTCTATAATTATAGAAGAATACTGTGGATCCTGAATTTCCCACTAAATGACCCATCAATCGTTTAAGTGGAAAATACTTTAAATGACAACAAATAAAAGTAGCTTATATAAACTAACCTCATACACGAGTTATTTTAAGCTTTTGAAAGTATTCAGTCACCAATTAAAGTGACGAATAAGAAAAGACTCCCATTCAAAATCGCCTACCACAGACGTCATTTGTTATATTTCAATATCATACGAGTGCCCCATTCTCCATCAACCAAACCACTTTGAAATCTATCAATAGCTCACCAGAACTACGCGTCTCTCTTCACATAATATTCCGAATATAGAAAAAAAATGATCGAATAAACAAAGAAATAATATGTACAGATATCAAACGACTGAATATCAGACCATGAAATTTAAATCCAAACAACAGGTATCTCGGGGTTTGTCCCGGGTGCGTGAAATGCGAGCGCAAGCATCCTTTACAGAAATAGTTGAATTTTTTCTTGCTGCATTTACCTGTAGAATGGCAGTATTTGGCAGTGTATAGAATAACAAGCACTCATGGCTTATGTCAATACCATTTTCAGTAACAATATTTGAGAACAGGTTTTGATTAGTTTTGCATACAGCCTGCAACCCGAACACTTTGTCAAATTGACCACTAGATCTGCTATCATAAATGATATTTGGAATATTTAAATCCCATCATTTCATATCCGTACTTCGTTTTCTTCTTTCTTTCGTATCTCATTTTTTATAACCGATAGTTTATTTCGTATATTTTAGTATATTTCAAACTGTCATGAATCTCATACTTTCATTAGGTACACAATTCCTTATATTCCATAGTTTGAAGAAATGAGGGTAATTTAAACTACAAATCCATCAGGAATTGATCAAACAATCTCGCATGCAAATCAAAACATATTCCAACAATGAGCATGCTCAAAAAGAGGAGATCTGACATAATATATCTATTATATATATATATATATATATATATATATATCCTTATAATATTATATATATTATATATATATGTATACTATATAACCTATATATATATATTATATATATATATATACTATATATATATATATATATTACATATATATATATATAGAATATATATATATATATATATATATATATATATAAATATATAGGTATAAATATATATATATATATATATATATATATATATTTATATATATAGTAATATATATTAAGGATTTGTGAGGTCGAGTGACAATCGTTTAAACAAAATGAAACAAAACATCTAACTGGCAACTTAACCTACCCTTGTTCCGTTGCATATCCCTCTTGGGAGTTGGCTGAAAGACAGACTAGGTAAAGATTAACTCCCGTGGTTACAAAAATGTACTTCTTATTTCCCAGAATTAGCTAACATTAAAATGGAATAAAATTAACTAACTCTGACTCAAAAGAAACGTTAAACTAACATCTGTTTTCTCAAATAACATAAGTAAGAGGATTTTTTTGTTCTATTAGTAGTTGATCAATTAGCGTTCTAAAATCAAAATGCATGTGAGTGAGAATTGAATACTAAGGGCCCTGTCATTATACAAAATCAAAAACCCTTTTTACAACTATTTCTCATCATTATTGAATTGTTTAAGGTGTATTTGATTCTGCCCAAAGATCAGGACTGAATCAAGGTAAGGTTAATCAAATTGTGCAGCTACCTCAGACGTGACCGAAGGGAGTGGAAGCTCTCATTTTAAAGAATGACTCCATCTTTGTTATTTCCGGTTTTCTAGAAATACTAGAATTTGAGCGGCAATTTTTGATATACTTCATAAACACAGCTTTAGGGAATTATTTATTTAATATTTTCATAAAACACAGATTTCTTTACTTCAGGATTCTTAACTATAAAATTCTTACCGAGGGCTTGGCGCCCTTGTACTAACAAACTCCTCCTGCACAAATCGGGGTATAATAATGCATGGAACAAAATGACGGTTTATATACGTACAATCTGCATAAGTAATTTTTCGTACACTGAATAACAATAATTCGCTTGTAAAATGTTTACGATACTCTATCGCAGTAGAAGCCTGTGCAAACGTACATAGAGAGACCCAGCATCCAATTTCCTACTCTATGATGACACAAATTCACAGAATCTACATATTCATGGAGCTGCTTTGGGCAAGACAAAAGAGCATCGTTTTACATACAACACAGTTGAATTTCCAATTTACGCAGAGCGATTCGCGAGCTTCCATTATGCATACACATGTTAGAAATAAATACCGAGGTTTAAAATCAATCGTTTGCCCTACAGCCTTCCGACGCAGGTCCGTAAGATTTTATTATGAATGTTCTAGATGTTTATAAATGGAGTGTAATAGAAGATATTTTCTTTTTCTTCATGATACATCAATTTCTTACACGATGTTCCAAGTTCTTTCTTTCATTTTCATTTCCAAGAGACTTCTCTTGACAAAGACCGACTGAACTCCCGTACGTTTGATGAATAATTTACATGCCTGAAACTTGGTTGAAATATTAATTTTTCATCATTTCTTTTAGAGCAATTCCATCTACTTGAAATTCCAATGTGGCGGCATTTCTAAGATGTCAGCCAGACGACCCCCTAATGCGTGATATACGTATACTGAGATATAGTTGTGAATATGTCAGAATAAGTTCTTTATATGTGTTTTGCCTAGGTCATATTCAATTTAATGTTAAAACACTTTTATAATGTAGCATCAACCTGTTACCCATCTGGTTAAATTTGATAAGCGCGAAACTGAACAGAAGTATATATATTCCATTCTTTACGCGTTTGCACCTTCCGCCAACACAGTCTGTTTTATATTTACATTCAATGAATCCCGGCAGCTTTTAGAAATTGTTTCATAGTTGCAACTATGGCTTATTTTTGGCACCATCCATGCTGGAGGAGCTAATGGATCGTCGCTCAGACTTATAGCTCCCAACCTGTGCTGCAAAACACTTACACATTTTCGTCAAAAACTTCGTGATCAGGCGTTAGAGTAGCGTCCTTTTAAAGGGTGCTTGTAGAAAATGTGATTGTAATGTGCTGGCACTATTTGTTTTATTTATTACCATTGCTAATATCTAACGCTATCGCAGCCCTTGTATTCAAAATGAAACAGCATCAGGACTAAAATCTACAGTGGGTTAAAATGAACACCCATGGCGAGGCTATTGCTATGTCAGAGGAAATGAAGAAAAATTAGGTTGAGTGTGAAATTTGAATCCATTTAGCAAATCATTCTTTGCCATTCGGAAGAGCGGATAAGCTCTGTGATTGAGTGTGATGATGGTGATTGTGATCATGATACAAGCACTTTTTACTCCCAGTTGTCATGATTGCTCATTTATTATTCAAGCTGTAGGGCTAACAGTGTCTATCGAAATATCTTGTTGTTATTAAGATTCTTTTTCTCCGTCATTTAGTTTCCAAAGGCACAAACTTTGAGTATGATGGAAATCATTTCTAATATGGAAATAAAAGTTAACACTGAGTCAAACTATCAACAGCGAGCCACATTAAAGTAATTCATAGTGTCGGGGATCCATGCACTATACTATATTAAGAAATTGTGGACTTTCTTTCCTAAGGGCATCACGCCATTCCTCTGCTCACTTTATTAAATTCCATGGATTCTTTCAACCTACCCAGGGACTTGACTCACATCATTGAATTGACAAAGGAACATTTATTTTTCAGTCTTTTCCCCTAGATTTTGGATCTTCTTACGGTCCTTCACATTCAAGGAATTTCTGGGATTTTATTGGACACTTGATCCTATAAAGCATGTTTATTAGAGCACTTTCCTCCCAGTCTTGTACCAGCTAGCTCATCAGAGAGCTACATACTTAGATTAACAACACAGGCCATCCACTGAAAGCCTTGTATTCCCAGTCTTGTGGGTAGTAGGTTAACATGGCTTTTCTTTCACAACAGTCACTTCAGGGCGCGACTTTCCTGCCTACACGAATTATGGTGAGGGACTCTTTAGCCTTAAGAGGCAACTCATCTGGGATAAGGATACTTTGAAATTAAACGAGAGGGTGGAGTGAACCCTTTTACCTTGGAAAGCAACCCTTCTAAGAGGAGATTAATCTGAATAACAAAATTACTCTCCAATCTTGGAGAGGGCCTTAGGCATCGTACTATGTCCTCCCATGGTCTTGGGTTTAAGTTCACTTACTTGAGGGTACAATCTTGCATTAAGCCTCTTTTTTTGTTCAGTTTCCTGTTTATTTCAAAAAGTGTGTAGGACAGGCTGATGAGAAAGCAAAAGTTGCCCGGTGGATAAACAGGAAAACAGCTTCTTCCTTACTTTATCTTTTCCTTATCAGTTTTTATAATTTCTAAATCCATCCTCCATGAATGCCTCTATATCATCTGTAATCCCTTTGGTGTTTAAATATTTATTCACCAATTCAATAAAAATTTGCACCGGTTGTGAAAGAACTCTGTCTACAATCCCACGGAACGAGCTGACACCAGCATTTACACTTGTAATCCTGTGAAACAGAGTCTGGTTACCACTTGCGTCAGCCATTTTGCTTTCTATATGAAAACCCTTATACTTCAGGATCCACCCCAACCTCAGTAACATTGATATATTTATGCAAACACAAACTCCAACCCCCCAAAATTAATAATAATCATCCACCCATAAAAGATAAAATAAACATGCACCGCGCCCAACAAACCACCATATGAACTCGCTACTGCTCAGGTTTAAGGTAATCAGCTGTAAATACAAGGTCACTCCGGGAACAAAAAAAACAGGAAGAAGATCAGTTCTAGAGAAAACCACTGCCCCTCTCTCTCTCTCTCTCTCTCTCTCTCTCTCTCTCTCTCTCTCTCTCTCTCTATCTCTCATGCTAGGCATAAGAACGTAACTCACAATACCACATTCTCCCTGTATTTTTTTTACCACAAAACCACTAATGTCCACCGAATCTAGAGGGACATCAAAATAAAACACGCTTTGGAGCAAATTAACACCAATAAAAAGAGAAAAAAAGAAAGGAAGGAAATATAAAATTATACACTCACGTCTTCATAGAACCAAAGTCGATACCTATCTACACATTGTCACCGTGCGTAATTCATTCCTGTTACGCATAAATACACTTTAATACCCCTCATACCACTAAAACACGTCTTTACCTAAACCACTGCTAGGAAAACTACCTGCATGGCCCCGCACTAGGCACCTCCGCCTAAGTCAGCAATAAAGCAAGTTGCCCGATACATAATTACAAACACTCACCAAAATATGCCTAATCTATATATAGTATGTAGTCTCTTCGGAGGAGCTACCTATGGCCCTAATGAACCTTTTTACCGCTGCCACCAACTCTTAAACGAGTTTTTAGGACCAAATGATATCATTTAAACAAAATGAAACAAAACTACTAACAGGCAACTACCTACCCTTGTTCTGTGGCAGAATCTCTCTGGGCGTTAGCTGAAAATGCAAGCTAGGCTAATAAATCCCCGTAGACACAAAAATATAATTTTTATTTCCCGAATTATCTAACATTAAAATGAAACAAAGTCAATTAATAAAAATGGAATAAAATGAATTAACTCTGACCCAAAAAACCATTAAACTATCGTTTTCCTCTCCAAATCCTGTTTAAGTGAGTACCCCCTTTAATCTCTTTATGTCTGATTAAACACAACATTTTAATAAGTCAATAAAGTCTTAGAGAATCCATTTTTCTATGGTGACTATGAACCCATCTGAAATAAAGAGACAGCAATTACAACACCACTTTACCCATGAAAGTTAATAAAAAAGAATGTATACTGCACCACACTTCTCTTCCTCCAGACCCAATAATTATTACTTCAAAGGTTAACTTTTTCAAAGTTCTTTCTTACATTACCTTATTCGATGGGTCTGCAACACCTCTCAACACCTCTTCCAAGCATGTTCCGCATTCTGTCACAAGTAATCAATGAGTGCTCTCTCACAACATTTATTCCCGATGACCAAAGTCATATATCGTTCGCTACTAACACACACCCAGACACGCCCTATGTGGCACCCAGCAAACATGAGTGCTCCATGCTCAAGGCATGTGATTTCCGAGGCGTCACCAACCACAAAGTGCATTGGTAATTTTTCCGGACTGATTTTCATTTCAGCATGTTCGAGGAATCCAGCGCTTGTTTCTAACCGACTTGTCTCTAACTGGAAAGAGCTGGATTAACAATTCACTACCGCGCCTTTAAGATATATTTATATATATATATATATATATATATATATATATATATATATATATATATATATATATATATATAGATATATGAGGCGTATATATATAAATGATATATATATATATATAGATATAGATATTTATATAGATATATATATATATATATATATAGATGGAGATATATACATATATATATATGATAGATATATATATAGATATATATATATATATACTATATATATAGATATATCTATATATATATATAATATATATACATATATATATATATATATGAATATATATATATATATATAATATATATATGATATAATATATATATATATATATATATTATATATATATATATATCTATATATATAGATATATATATGATATATATCTATAGATATAGATATATATATGGTAGGTATATACATATATATATATATATATATATATATATATATATATATATAATATATATATATATATATATATATATATATCTATATATATATATATAATATATATATATATATATTATATATATATATATATATAATATAGATATATATATATATATATATATATTTATATATATTATTGATGTATATATATGCATATATATATATATATCTATATATATGTATATATATGGATATATATATATATATCTATATATATATATATATATATAATAAAAGGAGCCAATAAAAACACCAAAATATAGAGAGAAAACGTACTATATTTCAGAGACTGCTATCTCTCTCTTCAGGTATATGAATGAGAAAGGTTTACAGAAAAGGTGGTATTTATACCAAGAGATCCATCCACAGGTAAGCCAATTTATGTCACCCCCGCTGATAATCTTCCTTTAATCTTCTTAAGCGTTGGTTGAATGAAAACTTCGTCGATCACATCTGAAATCCACGCTCCTTTTGAGATGTTCATTACCTGCCTCTCTTTTATTAAGGCCGATTATATCATTTGACGCTTGTACCAGCAGTAGCTGCTATAAATTATATGTGACAAATTCCAGTTTATGCTATGTTTATGTTCATTTATATGGTTGAAAATAGCTGAGTTCTGTTGTCCATACCTAACTGACTGTTTGTGTTGTATTAATCTCTGGGGAAGTGATTTTCCTGTAAATCCGATGTAAGATTGGTCACAGTCCTGGCATGGGATCTGGTAAACCCAAATGTCCTTGGGCGATGTCTTTTGTTGGACGTTAATAAGGGATTTGGCTAAGGTGTTCAGGTAAGTAAATGCAAAAGGGTTAGATTTTCCAAGGGCCTGAGTCACCTTTTTGATCGTGTCCAGGTGGGGAATTTTTATTTTGTTATTGGGTGTATCTCTGGTCTTGTCTTTATGGAGTCGGTAGAAAATTACGTTTGCTTTGTGAATTGCTTTCTTAATTATATGGTCCGGGTACTTTAAAGACCAAAGTTGCTTGCGAATTAGTTCAAATTCTTTTTCCAGGAAGTCTGCAGAACAAATTCGTAAGGCTCTTAAGAACAGGTTGCTGGCTACACCTATCTTGATAGCAATGTTGTGATAGCTAAAGTAGTGAATGTATGAAAGTGAGAACGTTGGTTTTCTGTATATGGTAAATTTGCATTCTGTCGTGTCTCTGATTATTAAAACATCAAGAAAAGGAATTTGGTTGTCTGTTTCCCATTCAACTTTAAATTTGATGCTGGGCACTAATGCATTTAATTTTGAAAGGAATTCATTTAAATTTGCCCCACCTATTGTCCCAAAATGTTAGAATATTATCTACATATCCACAGCATGTTTTTGGGTTTTATTGCATTTATTACTGTAGTTTCAAAGTATTAAATGTACAGATTGGCTAAAACAGGACTTAAAGGACTACCCATACTACACCCGAATTTTTGCTTGTAGAATGATTCCCCGAATGAAAATACGTTATTAGATGCACATAATTCAACTAACTTTATTATTTTGTCAAGTGCCAATGGGAAATGATCTGAATAGGGGGATAATTTTTCCCTCAAAAACTGAAGAACTTCCTGTACTGGTACTTTTGTAACAGAACATTTTTACCAGTCATATATATATATATATATATATATATATCTGAATATATATATATATATATATATATATATATATATATATATATATGTATATATATAATAAAAGGAGCCCATAAGAACACCAAAATATAGAGAGAAAAGTACTATATTTCAGAGACTGCTGTCTCTCTCTTCAGGTATATAAATGAGAAAAGTTTACAGAAAAGGTGGCATTTATACCAAGAGATCCATCCACAGGCAAGCCAATTTAGGTCACCCCTGCTGGTAATCTTCCTTCAATCTTCTTAAGTGTTGGTTGAATAAAACCTTGTCGATCACATCTGAAACCCATGCTCCTTTTGAGATGTTCATTACCTGCCTCTCTTTTATTAAGGTCGATTCCATCATTTGACTCTTGTACGGGCAGTTGCTGCTATAAATTATACGTGACAAATTCCAGTTTATTCTATGGTTATGTTCATTTATATGGTTGAAAATAGCTGAGTTCTGTTGTCCATACCTAACTGACCGTTTGTGTTGTATTAATCTCTGGGGAATCACAGTCCAGGCATGGGATTTGATAAACCCCAGTGTCCTTGGGGGATGTCTTTTGTTGGACGTTAATCAGGGATTTGGCTAAGGTGTTTGGGTAAGTAAATGGAAAAGGGTTAGATTTTCTGAGGGTCTGAGTCACCTTCTTAATCGTGTCCAGGTGTGGAATTTTTATTTTATCGTTGGGTGTATCTCTGGTCTTGTCTTTAGGGGGTCGGTCAAAAATTACAATTGCTTTGTGAATGGCTTTCTCAATTATATGGTCAGGATACTTTAAAGACGAAAGTAGTTCAAATTCTTTTTCCAGGAAATCTGCAGAACAAATTCGTAAGGCTCTTAAGAACAGGTTGCTGGCTGCATCTATCTTGATAGCAATGTTGTGATAGCTAAAGTAGTGAATGTATGAAAGTGAGAACGTTGGTTTTCTGTATATGGTAAATTTGCATTCTGTCGTGTCTCTGATTATTAAAACATCAAGAAAAGGAATTTGGTTGTCTGTTTCCCATTCAACTTTAAATTTGATGCTGGGCACTAATGCATTTAATTTTGAAAGGAATTCATTTAAATTTGCCCCACCTATTGTCCCAAAATGTTAGAATATTATCTACATATCCACAGCATGTTTTTGGGTTTTATTGCATTTATTACTGTAGTTTCAAAGTATTAAATGTACAGATTGGCTAAAACAGGACTTAAAGGACTACCCATACTACACCCGAATTTTTGCTTGTAGAATGATTCCCCGAATGAAAATACGTTATTAGATGCACATAATTCAACTAACTTTATTATTTTGTCAAGTGCCAATGGGAAATGATCTGAATAGGGGGATAATTGTTCCCTCAAAAACTGAAGAACGTCCTGTACTGGTACTTTTGTGAATAGAGAATCTACGTCAAGGCTTAAAAGTTTTATGTTGTGAGGTGGTATACGTGCTTCTCTGAATTTGTGACTGAGAGAAAAAGTGCCTAAAAAGGGGGAAAGGAGGCTAGCTAACCATTTAGAAATTTTGTAACTGAAAGCTCCGGCACATGAAACGATGGGTCTGAATGGAAGATTGTCTTTGTGAGTTTTGGGAAGGCCATAAAAGTAGGGGAGTTTAGGATTAATTACTTTAAATTTCTCTAATAGTTCAATACTCTTTTTGTCTTGACCAATTAATCTTACTTTCCGAAAAAATTCTGTGGGGACGTTTTGGAGGGGATTTTTTCGTCAGTTTGTCGTAAGTGTTTATGTAGCTAAGCAGTTGGTTAATTTTGTCGAGGTAGAAGTCTTTGTCCATTATTACGATTTTGCCACCTTTGTCTGATCTGCTTATTATAACATCTAACTTTTTTAGCGAGCGGATGGCTATCATAAATCTACGGGGAACAGGATATTTCTTATTTAGGTCAGTTAAAGCATTTATTAACACACCTTATAAACATATCTCTTCACGGCTGTAGTTTCTGTCAGATATGAATTTATCAAAAGCCACTATGAAGTCAAGATTGTTTTTGCAGTCTGGCATAAGGGCAAAGGATAAACCTAGATTTAAAACTAAATGTTGATTTACAGTAAGGGGAGTGTTGGATAAGTTTAAAACTTTGTCTTGTTGCTCAAGATTATTCCATGCGCTATTGCTTATTAAGTTATTTAACTTGCGTAAAAGTCTGTTGGAATGAGTCACGCTATTATAGGCAGCAATGTCGGAACAGAATGAAATCAGATACCTGTATATGTGGTCCGTAGTGAGGAGGCGAAGATTAGACTGAGTCCTATATATCACTCTGCGTAGTACGAAGATGTCGTTTTTCGTGTTGGTGATTCTTTCCTCCAGGAAAATCTTATGTGAGAGAGGGAAGGGGTCCGATTGCAGAGACCATCTCCTGAATCCGTACAAATATATAAAAACAATATATATATATATATATATATATATATATATATATATATATATATATATATATATATGTTTCGCATAATGTGGATAATTGCCTTATTTGAACATTAAGCAGAAAATTGCCTAATGTGTACATTAAGCAAGGAGTTTGCATAAAGTTTACAATTTGTTAACATTAGGCCAAACATGCCTGTTGTTCAAATTATGCAGCTCAATTTTGCCCGATGTGAATACGACTGCCTAATCTAAACATACATTATGGTTTAGTGTAGAAATGGAAATTAATACAACAGACAACCCACGGGAGGTTACAAGAGAATGCAACATGGTTAATGTAGAGACAGTTTAAAGAATTCCAATTTATTTGAATAAATACAACCATAATTAATGCATATAAGTAAAAGAGAAATAAGTCAATAGATCTCAGGGTTCAGTTGAGTCCAATCAGAAATTTTACATGATCTGCCCGGGTGACAACGCGAGTTGCATTTGATTTTTTTCTTAGGCAGCTACATCGTCCTGATATACATTGAGTAGTACATTGACACTTTATAAATCCTTGCCCACTAGTGGCTCCTGCTGTTGCTGTTCTAATCAATATGCAAATATCAGGTACCTCTTCAGACTTTATCAGGGACTGTTTGATTGCACTTAGATCAGCTGCTGTATCCAAAGTTTCGAACAACATTATATATATATATATATATATATATATATATATATATATATATATATATATATATATACATATATCATCGGAGGGTGGAGATATACCGGAATCCTTTAATCTAATTTATTTCGTTGGCGTTTCGGGACTATGTGCCCCATTTTCGAAGCTGAAAGTTAAAAGAACATCAGAATTAATAACAGACTCAGATTAAAACATGATAAAAAGTTATTTCTTAACAAAGTGTAAAATGAGGTACAAGAAAAAGGAAAAGTAGGTATCAGTAGTGTTGAAGGCAAAAGCTGAGTGACTGTCAGGGTCCGTTTTGGTTCCGACAGAAATTCAAGAGAGGTACAGAGGAGTTGACGTGGAATGAGTATTTAATTGGGGAACCAGTTGTTTAATATAAAGAGATTCGACTATTGCCGAGTAGTGTTCGTTTGGAGCTTTGCCCATTATTTTGAAATCCTTGTAATCAATAGTATGGTACTTGCATTTTTTCCCATGGAAAATTCGGGGTTTGATAGTTTGACACCCGTGCAATAGCTAACTCCACGATGGGAATCCAATCTTACCTTTAACAACCTCTGGGTGGAGCCCACCTACTTCCCCAGGTCACATCTGGAGCAACTAAACAAATATATGACTCTCGAGGTCATCAAAGGAAGTAGACTTTCCTTATATTAAAACCAGCACTTGATGGTCATTGGGTTACATGCAATCAGTTTTAGGTTGACTGCCGGTAGGTGTTTGCTTATAATAGGTGTCAATTCGTGATAAAATTATCTATCATAGATTAGGAGGACACTAGCGTACAAAGGTAGTTTTGGTATCGTTGGTAGTTCAAACTGTGGGTGGAAAATATCATATAGAAATTTTCGCAATTGTTTGTAAAAGAGTTCCGATGGAAAACAGTTATTTACAAAGAACTGATGGAGAAATATAATTTCTTCATGGAATGTATTCCACCTGGATGTTGAAGTAAATGCCCATTGGAAGAGAGTAGACAGCGAATTTAACTTGAAATAAAAAAAGCAGTGGCTGTAAAAGTTAGAACCCAGACCAGTAAAAGTTTTCTTTCTAAAAACTGTTATTAAAATGCTCGTCAAGTCTAAAAACCGACACAGCAAGGATAGGCACTTTATTTCACTTTCATATTCTATTGTGAACTTTATATTTGGATGCATTTGACTGGCAAGTTCGAGGAATTCGTCTGCCCGATCTTTATTTCTAAATAATAGGAATGTGTCATTAACATATCTGCTATGTTGACAAGTCGTCCAGCAACTGCTCCTCCAGGGAGCTCATGGAAATATTAGCAAAAGTGGGGCCTAAAGGTGAACCCATGGCCATCCATTGACTTGAACGTATACTTTTCCATTAAAAATGAAGGCAGTTTCTAGCACGGCCAACTGAAGTAACTTCTTAAAATCCGTGATATTAAAATTATTAAAGAAAATATCTGGATTTGGAAAAATTCGATTTAAGATAATTTCAATTGTTTCTTCTACTGGGATATTAGTAAAAGCGACTCAACATCCAGACTAGCCATAAAAAGGTCCGAGTCTTGTGGTAAAATCCTTTCTTTAAAATTTTGGTTTTTCCAGAAACAGGTTCTAATTTTACACAGTAGGGTTACAAACTACGGGAATTCGGTGGAAAGCTGTGTCACACCACTTAAGTAAGAAGTTTGCCCATGGGTTAGCTGTTTCCTCTCCAACTTCAAATCCAAATTCACTCTTCTCTAGGCTGATTGTTAGTCCTGCAGCTTGTAGTTTCTTAAACACTTTTCTTAGACTCTCCAGGTATTCTTACCATGTTGTAGAGTAAATCACTATGTCTTCAAGGTATACAACTACTACCTCTATAGATCCTAGCAGTTAATCCATCACTCGTTGGAATTTTGTAGTTACATTCATCAGACCAAAACGGCAAAACAGTATACTGATACAGTCCAAAGGGAGTAATAAAAGCTGACAGCAAATTAGCATTCTATCCAAGGTAATTTGATAATATCTTTTCAGTAAGTCTATCTTGGAAATAAACTTGGCTTACCCAATATTATCAAGTAACTGATATATAAGAGCCAAGGGGTAATTGTCAGCCATACGGATAGAATTCAGTTCCGTATAATCAGTACACATCCTAAATGAACCATCTGGTTCTTCACTAACACACAAGGAGAACAGTAATGACTTGAACTGGGTTCTGCTAATCCATGCTGCAATAAATGTTCAAATTTTTTCTTCAAAACATCTCAATAATAACGCAATAAGCAATAAGCTCTCTGTTTAAATGGTTTTCCATGTTCTGTAATTTTTATCTCATGCTTTCTCAGTTCGGTACGCTCATGTAAATCTGCAAAAATTAACGTGAAAAATCTAATCTCTTCACTCAATTCACCACTTTGATCCACACTCAGATGTTTTAGTTTATCCTGCAGATTTTCCAAAATTGAAGAATTATTCATCTTGCTATTGGCTGGTAAATTCATAGCCACCATCATCTTCTGTGGGTGAAGTTGTCTGTGTTACTGAAACTGTTTCCCTTTTACTTTATGAGAGGTAAGGTTTCAAAAGATTCGCCTGCATCTTCCTCTGTCGTTTTCTTCTTACGTGTGTTTCAATCACATAAGTTCGATCACTTAACTTTCTCTGTTATCTAGTAAAGACCTTAAAATTTGTTTGTAAGGGAAATATTTTCACTGGTAAGAACACTAGCACTTGTTGGCCTACAATAAAGCTTCTTATCTTAGCCTTAGCATCATATCTCCTTTACTTTTTCTCTTGACTTACTTTCAGATTTTCTTAACCTTTTCCTCAAGTTCTTGATATATTCTCTTTTGATTTCCTCTTGATTTTGTTCCCAATTTCGTGCAAGAGTCTTCAGCGGGGCTCTTACTTCTTGACCAAAAATCATCTCATTAGATGAACATCGCCTGCTTTCTCGATAAGCATTACTAACTTTTAACAATATTAAGGGTAAACCAACAAACCATTCTCTTCATGATTAATAATAGTGCTTTATTAACTTACTTTTCAATGTCTGGTGGAACCATTCCATGGCTCCTTAACTTTCTGGAGGATAAGCAGTTGATAACTGTTGCTTCACCCCTAACAAATTCATCACATCCTGGAACAATTTAGAGGTAAAGTTTGTTCCTCTATCACTTTGTACAATTTATGGAATTCCAAACTCTGAGAAAATCTCCACTAACTTCTCGGGGATTACCTTGGTAGTTATGCTTCTAACTGGGATCACAGGATACCTTGTCAAAAGACACAATAAGGTTAACAGACATTCATTGCTTATCTTCATTTTCAGAACTGGCCCAACCACTAACTTCTATAAGTTGTAGGGGGGTTTTCTGAATGGTTTCATTCGATTTTCCATCTATCTGGCAGGTGTGGCATTCTCGACAAAACCTGCTAACATTTTTGTGAAGTCCAGGCAAGAAAAGAAAATA
>NC_061088.1:50455373-50495373 GCF_015104395.2 Macrobrachium nipponense
GGTTTAGTACATAAGTTGATGCTTTCATGGTTCTAGTTGACATTGCGACCTTATTTATGATCAAAAGCATCAGATTCTGTCCAGCCAGCCATTGGAGAATTTAATATCATAACTGAAAGGTCTTCTTATACCGTTGTATAATATTAACATAAAAAATTACATAATGAACCTTTCTAGACGAATAATCTTTCATTGTAGGTACTTAAGTGACAAGGCATTCGTGTTATCGATTCATTATAATGCATGAAAGCAAAATATTCAATATTTGAATTCTCTCTCTCTCTCTCTCTCTCTCTCTCTATTGATGATATTTCCTCTTAGGTTCTTATTCTACGTAAATGGGTAGCTATTCGTTTTGTCGAATTATTATAATGCATCAATGCAAAGTGCACAACATTTGAATTCTCTCTCTCTCTCTCTCTCTCTCTCTCTCTCTCTCTCTCTCTCTCTCTCTCTCAAACAATTTGTGAACACACTCCCAAAAATTACTGTGAATTTCCCTTTCTCCCGACCTGTAACCTTTGGATTCCCTTGAGAGACCCCATTCGTTATCATTCTCTTCCATTGAGATGAAATTCCACAAAAAAAAAAAGGGGGGGGGGGGTGCATTTAACTTAACTGCTAGTCTGGATTTTGTGCTCATCATGCAAATTCTCATGTGACACTTATGCTTTTAGAATCAGGATTTTCATCCCACGTAGAAAAGCCGACAAAGAGCCGAAGCACATTAAAAGCTACTCCGGAGGTTGGACTTTTCCTTGCAGGTAATTAAGTATAGTGCATAAAAAATCGTTAGCTAAATATAATAGTAGATTTGGAGAATGTGGTATAATAAAGATCTATGAAAAGGTAAATAGATTCAAGAAGACATTACTCAAGGTAATTTACTTGGTCTAGATTTTTTTCCCCTTTTCTATGAAATTTAGTCCATCAGACCAAGCACTTTGAATCTTCAGTTACTGAACGCTCTACAACTACTGCCCAAGATTAAATATTTGGAACCTTTGATCCATGAATGACAGTTACGTTTAAGACCATCCATCACATCGAGGGGCTAGCCCTAGAACTTCAAGAGCAGACGTACAAAGAAAAATAACGGTGAAGCTTCTTTATTTGCATAATGTCCCAGTATGGTGATACGGTTTGTAGAAATCGATGATTCATTCTGTCCCGAGTCATGGGTTTTCTTTTTCTTTTAACTGCCGAGTTCATGAGAGACAACCGAGCGCTGTCACCACTAGAACAGATTGATTTATGGAAATTGAAACATTCCAAACAATGTTCGTTTGTTCTCATGAATTACAGTCTTCAAATACTGTCGCTCCAGTGAATGACATTCAAGAATGATCACGTGAACTCCTCCTTATTGGCAAGTAAATAATGAAATGGCGGATCAGTTGGTATCAATGATTTACAAGTAACAAAAACCAAATAGAAAAAAAATAAAATTGTAAGCCTGTAACCATTTGCCAAATGTGCAAATAAACTCATTTATACCATGAGTCCAAGTTGTTGAACGTCAGTATAATTCCATTTTCATTCTTTTATTATTTCACGAAGAATGCAATTAGTAAAAGTACTGAAAAATCTGAACATTTTGAATCAAATCAAGAAAATCTGTAAGACTACATTTCCAATATTTCCTCTGTTAGGATCAATTTCGTTATATATCTAGAATTCTCAGAAGCTGACTCGTTAATTTCAAGTATGTAAATCGATATAATATAGCAATTCTGGGAGACTCATTATGAATAGGAAATACCTCAATTGCTGGGGGAACATGCTCATTACTTGATTATTCTTAACAAAGAATTGAATTCGTCATATTCACGGATAATCTCTCTCTCTCTCTCTCTCTCTCTCTCTCTCTCTCTCTCTCTCTCTCTCTCTCTCTCTATCATTATTTGTTCTTTTCTGTGTTGCTCTTCTATATATCTATATCTATATCTATATCTATATATATATATTATATATATATATATATATATATATATATATATATATATATATCTGTGTGTGTATGTGTGTGTGTGTAATAGAATTACATACAAAAATGGAAATGCATCTTATTTCCATAATAAAAATATTCTTATGCTCTGTATAACAGGCCAAGGAGGAAAGATCTCACAAAATTATCGTGTCCACTCAGGATGTGTTGCAAATACTGAATCATCATGTTTCTTATAAACAAGTATCTCATCAGTTCGCTGGGTCTACGCGACCGAACTCCCATGAGAATCTAGATCAATCCTTGAATCATTATTCTTTCTCATGACCACAAATGTCATGTGTGTATGATAGTTTATACGTATGTCACTTTTTCCAAAGATCGAATTGAGAACTTTGTATGCACTCTCTTTCGATCTCTCATCTACTCAAGAATTCTTCAAAGAGCTCATACCTCTAAGATGAGTCTCGACTTGTAAATACTTAGATAGAATAAAGTATTCTTTATACCTCAATGTTTTTTAAAGAACCTGGAAGAATACCAACTATGAACGGAAGTGAGAAGACAACCTCAGTCCCCTACTAGACACGGCCATCAGAGAGAGAGAGAGAGAGAGAGAGAGAGAGAGACGCTAATTATGCGCCTCGAATACCACTATTCATGACTGTGAATCAGAAGTACCTCTGGCGGACCGCTTCCCTGTGTAACATAGAAAGCTGGTCAAAGCCATATTATAATATATATATATATATATATATATATATATATATATATATATATATATATATATAATATATATATTTACGTTTGAAGCCCTGGCCTGAAGGGCCCAAATACATAATGGAAAATATTTGAGGGAAAATGCAGAATAAATTACTTTAAACTTACCTTAAAAGGATTTATTGTGTTAATTTACTCTAGAGGAGGTTGCCAGAAAACTCAGCAAATTACTTTACATACATTTATATATATTATATATATATATATATATATATATATATATATATATATATATATATATATATAATATATATATATATATATATATATATATAGAGCTTATACTCCACGTTCAAATCACTACTGGATAAGCTTTCGACGACGAAATATCCTTTCTGGTGAAATATTTTAATAATAATTGTTTTCCTTCACGACTTTTTTTCAGATCTCTAAACAAACTGCTGACAGAGAAAATGGTGCATTCAACACCGGTATCTACTGTATCGAGACTAAAGATGTTTGCAAGTTTCCCTTTCTTGCATGATGATACCTTTAGGAGAACATGCACATCCACTATTCAAAAGATGTTTGTCCGGCTGTGGACTTGAAAATTATCCCCAAAAAATCCCTTAACCACTTATTGGATCGCTGTTTAGAGTCAAAGACCGACTCAGTCCTCTGCTTTCGTCCAGCGTCGTATATAAATATACTTGCCCGAGATGTGATCACGGGACATACGTGGGATGCACGAGGAGG
Source organism: Macrobrachium nipponense (assembly GCF_015104395.2). Classification (NCBI taxonomy): domain Eukaryota; kingdom Metazoa; phylum Arthropoda; class Malacostraca; order Decapoda; family Palaemonidae; genus Macrobrachium; species Macrobrachium nipponense. Next base: position 50,458,798 of record NC_061088.1, read on the forward strand.
CTGTTGAAGGTTCGAATTGATTCCCACAGGGGCATAAGCCATAGAACAGGTAGTAGGTTATCAAATCCAGAACAATCCAATATACGGAATCACTCAAAAACATGTAAAACATATATTGACAGCAAGGATTTTTCTATCTTGGGCCAACTGCGGAGCAACAACAACCTGACAATTTTAGAATCTATCATTATTAAAAAGACTGTACCGTCGTTAAATACCCAAACGTCCTCTGTAAAATTGTTCATAGCCTAGTTTGGGCAGCTGGTCTGCCTCACTGTATTTTTACCTATATTGTGTCAGTTTTACTCTTTCTTTTGTATAGGTAGGTGTTTCTGAAATTTTAGTGAAGTCCTGTACTTTTAATATGTCTGACTTTGGAGGTGCTGTTGAATTTTAATTTTTACTTTTAACTTTTAACTTTTAACTTTTACTTTACCTTTTACCTTTTAACTTTTTACTTTTTACTGTATTGAGAGCTGTTGCCATGACATTTTTAATATAAATTAAATTAGATCAATTATTAATGTTCGTAAAACTTATATATATTTTTAGCCTTGAAAATGCGACCTGGAATTCGTCGCGAAACGTCGGCATTAATAAACTGTTGAAAGATGAGGATGCCTTTCCCTACTACTTCCTTCGGAATATATATATATATATATATATATATATATATATATATATATATATATATAGTATATTATATATATATATAATATATTTACGTTTGAAGCCCTGGCCTGAAGGGCCAAAATACGTAAAGGAAAATATTTGAGGGAAAATGAAGAATAAATTACTTGAAACTTACCTTAAAAGGATTTATTGTGTTAATTTACTCTAGACGAGGTCGCCAGAAAACTCAGCTAATTACTTTACATACATATATTTACAGGAGGTCGTTTAATAGCCTGGGAAAAGTAAATGCAACTTGTCCGGACGTGGGACCAATATTATCTCTCACAAGGGGATAGCTGGCTAAAAATGAGATTCACGTAAATGCTGGCTTTCAAAATTGTTCATATTGTCTTGCGGTAATGCAGCACCTGCGGGCTCGAAAACTTGGACACGTGACTCGGCAAATCTGGAAAAGATCCCAGATTAGACACAAAATAAAAAAGGAGGATTTCTTGCACATGTTATGATTATTCAATTTTCTCTAACACTGGGGAAAAGGAACTCTAGTGTTTAACTGAGGTATGCACTGAAGATTTAATCTTTAACAAGTCACAAGGGGAAGCACATGGCCTGATGAGGAGAAAGGGCTTTTGATGTAAGAGGGATACAAGAGGAATTTGAAAATGAAATTAGCAAGAGTCGTCTTGGAGAAAAGGAGCTGGTTTGGAGTTTACACTTTCTAGACATACAGTAAATCCTTGAGGCTTGGACATGTGTCGTGCTCTGAAGATAGTCCCACCAGCGTGTGGACAAAGGGCTGACGTCCCATCAGAGGAGGAGAGAAGAGGCGCGTCCACCTTGCTTTAGGTGTCGCTTCGACTGAGGGAGATGCTGGGTGTCTTGTAAACGCGGGGATTTCACACACCGCCTTAGGCACTGCCTGAAAGTGGAAAAACACCAACCAGCAAATTTGGAAGGAAAAAGGTCTTATTGTAGGAGTCCCTAAAACCCATATCGAGGCCTAGCTAATCTTGTGACTTGCCCGTCTTACCCTAAGATTCAGTCTGACCGGAAATTCCTTTTCACCCTTCCTACCGCGTGTTCTCTCCCAAACTCAGCTGCTTTAGGAGAAAACATGGCTGCTCATTTAGAAATAAAATGAATTAAATACTGCTGGGAAGACGAGGCGGTCAATAAATGTAACAATATGTATATATATTATATATATATATATATATATATATATATATATATATATATATATATATATATATATATATATATAGGGAGAGAGAGCCATCAAACGATGAATGTGCACTGGTTAATGCCAATAACTGAAGACACGCTTCTTAATGGTAGGGCTTTAAGAAACGGTTAGTGAATAGCATCGAAATTACTGGCTGTTAGAAGCAGTATCCTTCGAAGAACATTTGTCAGCGATGATATAAACGCTTAGTTGATATCAATGATACGAGAGAAGCGATGTTAGCAACCTTAAGGGTAAACCAACCACGAAGAGTCGGCAGATTGGATCGAGGGCGACTAGAGCTGTATAGGTATAATGAATGTACCTGTATGAAGCATGAATATGCATGCTGAATGGCGTAATTGTGTCGTCACTCAAAGGATGACGTGTTTGTATAATCATGTAGTACTAATTGTGGTTAAAGACGACGATTCAGGGTAAAAGGACAAGAAAGTTTAAAGCGTTCTCTCTCTCAAAACTTGGGGAAATTCCCGTAAAGTACAATTTATTCTCATAGCTATTAGACTTCAGCAAACAAGACTCCGAAGCAGCTACCTAAAGTGGGAAAGGGTAAAACATTGTGTGACAATGTGGAACTGAACTTTATATTCCTCATTTGCCCACACCTCCTGAGAGAAAGTCACGGTCTTCCTGCGGAAGCGAATGGTAAGCATGTAAGTATCAGAAGAAATCCAAACATGCCACTCGTTCATTGCTAATTAGCTCTGTTAATTCTATAAAAACACACACACACAAATATATGTATATAAATGTATATATATATATATATATATATATATATATATATATATATATATATATGTGTGTGTGTGTGTGTGTGTGTGTGTGTGTGTGTGTGTGCAGAGTAATTAAAAGATCAAGAAGCAAGCACACACATAAATACTTGATAATAAGGACTGTTCGTCCTTGGAAAATTGTAACTTCCTTGAATAAATAATTCTGATAGATACCATCCAGTTTGAATGAGGTTCTGTTAGTGAGATATACATCATGTTATATATATATATATATATATACTAATATATATATATATATATATTATATACTATATACTATTATCTATATATAATATATATATATATATATATTATATATATATATATATATATATATATGTATATATATATATATATATATATATATATATATATCTATATATATTACGTTTTATCTCGCCTCACCTAGCCAGAAATTGAAATGTTATTTAAGCTAGAAGCAGCAGCCATATCACCGCCCCACCCCACATTGGCTGTCTTTGGGGGCGGATTTAGGAAATCAGCATAGACCAGGCCAGACAAGGGAGACAGGAATTTCCGGTGCATCGTAGTTTAGCGGGAGGGTATTCGTTAAGCACTAAGGACATAACAAAGGAAAGTGGGCAGCTAGGTAGGCCCTTCCTAGGCCTAGTCTTAAGACCTATTTTACCTTGACCATGTTACTGGCCGCTGACGACTTACATCCCCAATGTAAGTCGTCAGCGCCCTGATTCACTCTCACTCCTAGCTAGTCTCTCAGCAAGGATGGACATGTCCTTGCCTGCCCTCCATAGGCCTAGATAAAAGCACTGGCTGGCGCGGCCCCCAGGACTCGGACAAAGCCAACGCCTTCTTTTTATCTCAAGCTACACTCCATAAGGCATCCAGGGACGTCTGAGTCACATTCATATAGCCAGTTTTTTTTCTCCGAGTCAAACAAACTCTCCCACGTTTTCAAATTCAATTTCTCACTTCTCTAACGGACATCCTTTTGTCTAACCTGCCCAGCACATGCTTTCCTTACGACTTGTCCAAGATCAACGAAGATCTTCATTAAGCTATTCCATGAAAGCATTAGATTTCTCCCAATGTCACATTATGTGTGATTTAATGATAAATTCCCTCCATAGTGCATTAGTCATAATTGTTGTGTGAGAAGTCTTTGTTTTATGTTGTGTGTAACCTGGAATTCATTTCCAGATGCCTGCTGATTCCAACTTGTGCATCTGTCCTTGCCAGCGCCCCATTACCTTAGAGGATATTATCAAAAATTTGGAAACCAGCCTTGCATAGATTGTGAATTCGGCCATTCTCTCATATTATTATGAATAATAGAGTAATTTAACACAGTATTCTGTGCCCTCTCCACGTGGCATATCTGCCGTTCCGTTTGTCTCAGGCTGTTCAATTTTGTATAAATAAACTTAATGTGAATCTAATGGCTGGTTTCGTGGCGAGCTTAGCCAGTTAAACAGTTTCTAACTCAAGGTAAGTCAAAAGTGCGTCATTATTACCCCGTATCCTTAAGTAGGTGGGTTGTGGCGGAATTTTACAGTAAGGCTTAAGATTTTATTAATATACCCTCATCCAAAACGAACCCCTTCCCCTCAGAAAGGTTTTAGTCAAAATCCAAAATTCGAGGGCCATTTTTAAGGGGGTCATAACCCCTTATTTTTTACAACTTTCAGAGTTGACAGCTGGTGCTACCAAATTTTTACCATAGACTCCCCTTCCTATTAGAAAAATTCGAGAGCCATTTCTAAATGGATCGAACCCCTCTTTTTCATACCCCCTCATTTTTTACAACTTTTGGAGTTAATAGCTAAGGCTACCAAATTTTCACCATAGACTCCCCTCCCCTGTAGGAAGGATTTAGTTAAAATCCAAAATTCAAGGGTCGTGTCAAAGGGGGTCATAACCCCTCTTTTTCATACTCCTTCATTTGTTCCAGCTTTCGGAATTGATATCCATTAGGCAACCTTAGCAATGATGAGAGCAAACACCCCCTAGGACTGGGGGAACCAGGGTTTTCTACAATATTAGGGGGCAGGAGGCCAAGCCCTTTCGACTAGCCTAGCCCTCTTACGCCGATTGGACGTATTAAACGTCGAGTCAAAATGTCTCCTGTATGCCGATTGGACATATTATACGTCGACTCAAAATTTTTTTTTTTAAATTTGCGGAAAAATACTTATAGGCCTACCAGCCAAAAACTTTTGAATCACGCGCCTTGGGGGATGCTGGGAGTTCACGGATCAAGGCATTGTTTTGTTTACAATCGTTACGCAGGCGCGCAAGCGCGAATTTCTTTCTTATCGCACTAAAAAGTATCAGTGACACATCTCAGAAATGATTTCGTCACTTTGACATAATTTTTGCACCATTTTAAATTATCCGTTACATGGAGTATTATATATGAAAATGTGCGCAATTTCATGTAGAGTACAAAAAAAAATACTCATGATTGTAGCTTTTATCAGTTTTGAAATATTTTCATATAAATAACGATAAGTGACTAAATTTCAACCTTTGGTCAACTTTGACTCTACCGAAATGGTCGAAAAACCCAATTGTAAGCTAAAACTCTTATATTCTAGTAATATTCAATCATTTGCCTTCATTTTACAACAAATTGGACGTCTCTAGCACAATATTTCGATTTATGGTGAATTTATGAAAAAACATTTTCCTTACGTCCGCGCAGTAACTCTTCCAATAAATTTTTTCGTGCGATTGTCCTAATGTTTGCACTATTTTAAATTTGCCGTTACATAAAGTTTTATATATGGAAATGTGCGCAATTTCATGCACAATACAACTAAAAACAACACATGGTTGTAGCTTTTATCAGTTTTGAAATATTTTCATATAAATAACGATACGTGCCAAAATTTCAACCTTCGGTCAACTTTTACTCTACCGAAACGGTCGAAAAACACAATTGTAAGTTAAAACTCTTGTATTTTAGTAATATTCAATCATTTACCTTCATTTTTCAACAAATTGGAAGTCTCTAGCACAATATTTCGATTTATGGTGAATTTATGAAAAAAAAAATTTTTCCTTACGTCCGCGCGGTAACTCTTCCGAAAAAATTCAGAAATTTTTTCGTGCGATTGTGGAAATGTTTGCACCATTTAAAATTAGCCGTTACATAAAGTTTTATATATGAAAATGTGCGCAATTTAATGTAAAATACAACTAAAAATGATTGAAGGTTGTAGCTTTTCTCTTTTTTGAAATATTTGCATATAAATCACGATAAATAGAAAAAAAAACCACGTTCGGTCAACTTTGACTTTACCGAAATAGTCGACAAACGCAATTGTAAGCTAAACCTCTTACAATCTAGTAATATACAGTCATTTGTCTTCATTTTGAAACAAATTCGAAGTGTCTAGCACAGTATTTAGATTTATGGTGAATTTAAAAAAAAAAACTTTCTTTCCCTCTGCGTGCCGATTCACGGCCGCAAATCTCCGAAATGCGTACGTTGCATTCTCCTAATATTTACTCCTTTTCATATTAGGCATTTTATAGAGTTTCATATATGAAAATGTGCGCAAATTCATGAAGAATAAAAAAAATATTTGCATATAAAAAAATATATATATATTAGAATTTCGACATTTGGTCAACTTTAACTCGTCCGAAATGGTAAAAAACTGCAATTATAAGCTAAAACTCTTACAGTATCATAATATTCAATCATTTGTCTTCATTTTGAGACGAATTGGAAGTCTCTAGAACAATATTTAGATTTATGGTGAATTTTTGAAAAAAAAATTTTTTTTTACTTACGTGCGTTACGAATTCATGCATCATTTTGTGATAATATTTTTTCTGTGTTGCTTTGATTGCTTTACAATATGTTATATACCAAAATGATCGCAATTTAGTGTAAAATACAACGAAAAAAAGTAACCCGTTAGCTTTAACTGTTTTTTGCACAGCTCGATTTGAATACAATTATGTATGAAATTTTTTTTTCGCTAACATATATCGCATTATTTATATATGATAATGATATTTTTTTTCTGATGGTTGCATACTAAATTTCAGGTAATGTCAAAAAAAGGAGCCAAAAATGAACTCTTAATCTTGAAAACTGAGCGCGCTGTGATTTTTTGAAAAAATTATTTTTTTCACTTCCGCGCTCACTCCAAACCCGCCTCGGCATACGCCAACCTAGCCCGACCTTGATAGCTAGAGGGTGGTGGTGACCACAGACCACCTCCTTTGGAAATTAGGGCCCAAATGGTTAAAGATGAGCCTACTGCATTTGGCTGTTTAAGAGGGGACTCATAATAAAATTCTTTGCCGAGCACCCAGTCGCAACATGACTGAGCCAGTCAGTGACGCAGTAATATTGGTTGGAGAAAGATGTACGTTGAGGTCGTTTGAAGCGAATGTGCTTTTGGTATCACGTCCAAAGGCAGTACAGCTGCTAATATATACTTATACACACACACACACACACCATATATATATATATATATATATATATATATATATATATATATATATATATATAATATATATTATTATATATATATATATATATCATATATAATATTATATATATATATATTCATATATATATATCATATCATATATATATATATATATATATATATATATATTAATATATATATATATATATATATATATATATATATATTATATATATATATATCTATATATATATATGGATATATATTATATATATATATATATATATATATATAATATATTATTATATATATATCTATATATAGTAGGGCAGCCTTGATGTTGAGCCCCTGTTCACTAACGTACCTGTTAAAGAAATTATTTGTATTATTTTAAATAAGTTATTTCCTGATCCCGATTCTAAGTTTTGTAATTTCAATCGTGTTGCTTTTAAAACTTTTTTAGAATTGGCTGTGCTGGAAACAGCTTTTGTAGAAGGGATGGCTATGGGCTCCCCTCTTGGCCCAACATTCGCTAATATTTTCATGTGTTCCCTGGAGGAATCCATGCTTAATGATTGCCCATTATCTTTCTGGCCCCTGTTTTATGCTCGATACGTGGACGACACTTTTGCCCTTTTCAGGCGTGAGTATCACTCAGAGTCTTTCCTTGAATTTCCTAACTCACGACACCCTAACATCACGTTTACTATCAAACGGGAGCAGGAGTGTCGTTTACCATTTTTAGACTTTTTGATATCTAGGGATAGTAACTGTTTTAACACCACCATTTTTAGGAAGAAAATCTTTACAGGTCTGGGCTCCAATTTTTATAGTTTTTGTTTTTATAACTATAAGGTAAATCCTGTTTATACTCTTATTCATCGGGCACTATTACTCACTTCAGACTGGCAACTATTCCATAACGAAATTACGTTCCTTTACAAATATTTTAACGATAACTGTTTTCCTACCAAGATTATTAACAAGATCATACAGAAATTACTCAACAAAAAGTATTGTATTTTAACGTTCCAAAGAAAAAATTCTACGCATCCTTTCCGTACATAAAATCTGACAACTTCCGTACAGGCTTCACTAAAATAATCAATGAACATTTAAATGTCCTTGACGTAAATTTGATTCCGAAAAACCCCATTACAATTGGCTCCCTTTTCAGAGTAAAAGACCGACTCTGCTCTTTGATGACGTCCAATGTGGTATATAAGTATACTTGTCCCAGATGTGATATGGGAAATTATGTGGGTTCCACGAAGCGTCTTCTTAGGGTAAGAGTCGATTCGCATAGGGGGCTTAGTCACAGTTCGGGATGTCGCCTGTCCAACCCAGATGCATTTAACATAAGAAATCATTCATTACAATGTAAAACTAACATTCAATACAAAGATTTTTCTATAATTGGACAGGTCAACAACTCTAAAGACCTATTTATTTTAGAGACGTTGAAAATTAAACAACTTGTTCCGGTTTTAAATACCCATTCCTTGGCTGTTCAACTTTTTTTTTTATCTTGACTTTGTTGTTGTTCTTAACCTCTGTTATTGTTTACTTTTTGCTTCTGCCTTCATTTTACTCTTGACTTTGCTCTGGCAGGTTAGCTCCACTCCTTTAGTTATTTACTATTATTATTATTATTATTATTATTATTATTATAATTATTATTATTATTATTATTAAAAATTCCTCATAGTAGCACGAGTCTTCAAATGGAGAAAACAAATCCACAGTTTATGTAAATGTACATATATTTAAGTTTAAAACAGAAAAGATAGCTTTCGGGAATCTGTACGGTTCCCCTTATCAATCTGACACGTTGAAATAACTTTACAGCGAAGTAAACAAAGCAGGAGTCAAAATTAAGTGACTTGTTATTAAAACATGGAACCGGTCCGTCCAGTATAAATCAGGCAATGCCGTCGTTTTCTGATGAAAGCCCCGCCAGTCGTCTGGACGTCGAATTGGTCCTTGCCCAGTGCGGTCGTTCTGATGGTCCTCTTCAACAGCATAGGCGCCGGCAGCATCGGTTACTGGAGGTAGCCGAGTTACCTGAACGGGAGAAAGAGAGGCAACCGCAGCATCAGATGTGGCTAAAGAGACAACACTCTCAATAATGTTCTTTATTCTTTAAATCCTTTAATATATTTCTTGGAAATAAGGTTGTTGGTGAATTTATCCTCCTGTTGTGAAAGATTTATTAGCCTTCCATAGAAAAAAATCCACTGTCTTATCGCCGCACCCTCCACTAGCCTTCTTATACCCACTTCTTTACTTCTGAAAATACTTTAGAATCTTCCCAATTTATGCGGTGATCGAGCTTAAGACTGTGACTAACTAATACATTGTTTTCCGCATGTAATTGGTAAGCTCTTTTGTGTTCCCCGATTCTAGTGGGCAGCCCTCTACCACTTTCACCGAAATATTTAGAGTCGCATTCTGAACAGGGAATTTCGTAGACACGCTTGTTTGTGATTCGTTGTGCTATTATTATGTATAAGAGTCTCTTAATAGTGTTGTTATAATTAAAAACTATATTTATTTTTATCTTGTGATTTTTGTTAACAGTTTTCCTTATTCTGTTTAGGTGAGGATTAAAAGGGAGTGCAAGACAATTCGTAAACTTCTTTTTGTCATTTACTTTAGATGAATCACTGTAAGAATATTGCTTCTGGCTTTTAAAGGCATTATTAATAAAATAGGAAGGGTAACAAAGTTTTTTGAAAACATCTTCAATGTGTTTAAGTTCTCTGTCAATGAAGGCGGGGTCACATACTTTCAGGGCTCTCAAAACAAAATTGACTAAGATGTTGGTTTTGACTTCATTATTGTGCAGAGAAAAAATGAATGTATGTTTCTGCATTGGTTTCTTACGATAAACTGTAAATTTAAAAGTGAAAGTTACTGGGTCATGGAAGATCAATATGTCTAAAAACGGCAACTTATCATCTGTTTCGTGTTCGGCTGTGAACTTGATAGAGGGCAAGATTCCATTAATATACCGAAGGAAATCGTCAAAATTTGAAGGGTTACCTTTAAAAATAATGAAAACATCATCTACGTATCTCACCCAAAAAAAATGGGTCTTAGTGAAGGTTCACAGTTCTGTAAAATTTCAACTTCAACAAATTAACCATATGCATAAATTGGCAAGAATAGGAGACAAAGGAGACCCCATTGAAACACCAAACTTTTGTCTAAATCCTTGATTGTTAAACTGAAAGACTGTGGAGGACACACAAAGTCGAAACCAGATCTAAGAACTGTTTAGTGGGTATAGCAAAATTAATGTTACCTAAATCAGACTGTTCCTTGAGCTTATCAAGCATCTAAATTCAAGGCATTTGTGGAAAAGCGCTGTCACATCTAGACTAATCATTTTACCCTGAATGTTCCCAGTTTCTTGAGACGTTCCATAAAAATCTATCGAGTGAAGAAGATGAGCCTCAGAAAAAGTACCAACAACAAGGGGCTCAGTTGTTCTGCTAACCAGTTTTGCTAAAACCGACTGGGGTGAATTGCAAGTGGCAACTATAGGACGCAGGGGACCAACACTCTTATGTATTTTCGGTAAGCCATAAAAAATAGGGAAGACTCGGGTTTTTATTGGAAATCTTACTTATTATGATTTGCTTAGTTCTTGTTCAGTCAACGTACTAGCAATTTTCTTACATCTCTATTGAATTTTAATTGCAGTGAAGTCAATGAGGGTATTTCGTTAAGTTTGATATAAGTATTGTCATCACTAAGTAAAGAATTCGCTTTGGAAATGTATGTGTTATGGTCCATAATAACAAGTGACCCTCCCTTGTCCGCTTTCATAACTTTGATGTCCTTGTTCTCACATAATTCTTTTAAGGCTATTTTGTGTCTTCTAGTTAAGATTCCAATTTGTTCATGCAAATGATTATTGATTAAAACACCTTTCAAAAAGTTAATCTGAAACTCATTGTGTCTGAAATTAAATGGGTTTATATTGCTAATACCTTGTAAGAGGTCTGTGTTACTAGTCCCTAAACAGCAATTCAAACCAAGACCGAGTAATTCTTTTTGTTCTGCTGTAATAGTCATAGAAGATAAATTAACCAATTTACAATTTTCGCCAATTTTGGTCCATATAGTTCTACCTATCAGATTTCTTAATTTTGCGTCAAGTTTACAATTATGTGCCACATTTCTGCTTAAGGCTACCTCACCTGCTCTCCGTTTGGCGCCCTCGAACATGACAGGATGTAGAAGATCTTGAAGTTCTCTCATCTGTCTCCTCAGGTCCAAATGAGCGCACTCCACTTCCCAGGTCGCTTCTTCAATTTTATCTTTAAGGAATGATCTCTGGAAGTCGGAAAATTCATGTCCGAGAAAGGAAACGTCACAAATTCGTCCAAAGGTTTTCGGAATCACATGTTCTTCTAAGCAATTTTTCAGGAAGCGCAGCTGGCTCTTCTTTCTTAGGCAGGCAGTCCACTTCTTCACTAATATCCGGTATTCACAAAGTTCCGTGTGAGAGTAAAAAACCAACGGTGTCCCCTCCATGTGTGTAGGCGTGGATCCAAAAATTAAAAATTCTCAAGATAGACACGAGTCTTCAAATGGAGAAAACAAATCCACAGTTATGTAAATGTAAATATATTTAAGTTTAAAACAGAAAGATAGCTTTCGGGAATCTGTACGGTTCCCCTTATCAATCTGACAAGTTGAAATAAACTTTACAGCGAAGTAAACAAAGCAGGACGTCAAAAAATTAAGTGACTGTTATTAAAACAATGGAAAAACCGGTCGTCAGTATAAATCAGGCAATGCCGTCGTTTTTCTGATGAAAGCCCCGCCAGTCGTTCTGGAACGTCGAATTGGTCCTTGCCCAGCCGGTCGTTCTGATGGTCCTCTTCAACAGCATAGGCGACGGGGGGCAGCATCGGTTACTGGAGGTAGACGAGTTACCTGCAATTAAAATCAATAGAGATGTAAGAAAAAATTGCTAGTACGTTGACTGAAACAATGAACATAAGCAAATCATAATAAGTAAGATTTCCTAATAAAAACCCGAGTCTTCCCTATTTTTATGGCTTACCGAAAATACATAAGATGGGTTGTCCCTGCGTCCTATAGTTGCCACTTGCAATTCACCCCAGTCGGTTTTAGCAAAATGGTTAGAGAACAACTGGCCCCTTGTGGGGTACTTTTTTCGAGGCTCATCTTCTTTCACTCGATAGATTTTATGGAACGCTCAAGAAACTGGGAAACATTCAGGGTAAACAATGATTAGTCTAGATGTGACAGCGCTTTTGTTTCACAATGTGCTTTGGAATATGTGCTTGATAAGCTCAAGGAACAGTCTGATTTAGGTAACATTAATTTTGCTATACCCACTAAACAGTTCTTAGATCTGGTTCGACTTTTGTGTGTCCTCCACAGTCTTTTCATTTAAACAATCAAGGATTTAGACAAAAGTTTGGTGTTTCAATTGGGGTCTCCTTTGTCTCTATTTCTTGCCAAATTTATGCATGGAATTTGTGAAGTTGAAATTTTTACAGAACTGTGAACCTTCACTAGACCCATTTTTTGGGTGAGATACGTAGATGATATTTTGTTTCATTATTTTTAAAGGTAACCTTCAAATTTTGACGATTTCTTTCGGTATATTAATGGAATCTTGCCCTCTATCAAGTTCACAGCCGAACACGAAACAGATGATAAAGTTGCCGTTTTTTTTAGACATATTGATCTTCCTGACCCAGTAACTTTCACTTTAAATTTACAGTTTATCGTAAAGAAACCAATGCAGAAACATACATCATTTTTCTCCTGGCACAATAATGAAGTCAAAAACCAACATCTTAGTCAATTTTGTTTTGAGAGGCCCTGAAAGTAGTGACCCCCGCCATTCATGACAGAGAACTTAAAAAACACATTGAAGATGTTTTCAAAAAAAACTTTTTACCCTTCCTATTTTATTAATAATGCCTTAAAAAAAGCAGAAGAATATTCTAACAGTGATCATCTAAAGTAAATGACAAAAAGAAGTTTTACGAATTGTCTTGCACTCCCTTTTAATCCTCACTAAACAGAATAGGAAAACTGTTTAACAAAAATCACAATGATAAAATAAATATATTGTTTTTAATTATAACAACACTATTAAGAGACTTCTTATACATAATAATAGCACAACGAATCACAAGAAACAATCGGTGTCTACGAAATTCCCTGTTCAGAATGCGACTCTAAATATTTCGGTGAAAGTGGTAGAGGGCTGCCACTAGAATCGGGGAACACAAAAGAAGCTTACCAATTACATGCGGAAAACAATGTATTAGTTAGTCACAGTCTTAAGCTCCGATCACCGCATATAAATTGGGAAGATTCTAAAGTAATTTTTCAGAAGTAAAGAAGTTGGTATAAGAAGGCTAGTGGGAGGGTTGCGGCGATAGACAGTGGTTTTTCTATGGAAGGCAATAATCTTTCACACAGGAGGATAAATTCACCAACAACCTTATTTCCAAGAAATATATTAAAGGATTTAAGAATAAAGACAATTATGAGAGTGTTGTCTCTTTAGCCACATCTGATGCTGCGGTTGCCTCTCTTTCTCCGTTCAGGTAACTCGGCTACCTTCCAGTAACCGATGCTGCCGGCGCCTATGCTGTTGAAGAGGACCATCAGAACGACCGCACTGGGCAAGGACCAATTCGACGTTCCAGACGACTGCGGGGCTTTCATCAGAAAACGACGGCATTGCCTGATTTATACTGGACGAACCGTTCCATTGTTTTAATAACAAGTCACTTAATTTTTGACTCCTGCTTTGTTTACTTCGCTGTAAAGTTATTTCAACGTGTCAGATTGATAAGGGGAACCGTACAGATTCCCTAAGCTATCTTTTCTGTTTTAAACTTAAATATATGTACATTTACATAACTGTGGATTTGTTTTCTCCATTATTATTATTATTATTATTATTTTTTTTTTTTTTTTTTTTTTTTTTTATTTTTTTTTTTTTTTTTTTTTTTTTTTTTTGCTCTACACAGTCCTCCAATTCGACTGGGTGGTATTTATAGTGTGGGGTTCCGGGTTGCATCCTGCCTCCTTAGGAGTCCATCACTCTTCTTACTATGTGTGCCGTTTCTAGGATCACACACTTCTGCATGAGGCCCGGAGCTACTTCAGCCTCTAGTTTTTCTAGATTCCTCTTCAGGGATCTTGGGATCGTGCCTAGTGCTCCTATGATTATGGGTACGATTTCCACTGGCATATCCCATATCCTTCTTATTTCTATTTTCAGATCTTGATACTTATCCAATTTTTCCTCTCTTTCTCTTCAACTCTGGTGTCCCATGGTATTGCGACATCAATGAGTGATACTTCTCTTGACCTTGTCAATCAACGTCACGTCTGGTCTGTTTGGCACGTATCACCCTATCCGTTCTGATACCATAGTCCCAGAGGATCTTGCCTGATCGTTTTTCTATCACTCCTTCAGGTTGGTGCTCGTACCACTTATTACTGCAAGGTAGCTGATGTTTCTTGCACAGGGTCCAGTGGAGGGCTTTTGCTACTGAATCATGCCTCTTTTTGTACTGGTTCTGTGCAAGTGCCGGGCATCACTTGCTATGTGGTTTATGGTTTCACTTTTTCGTATTGCACTTCCTACATATGGGAGAGATGTTATTTCCGTCTATCGTAACTGAACATATCTGGGTTCTTATGGGCCTGATCTTGTGCCGCTGTTATCATTCCTTCAGTTTCCTTCTTTAGCTCTCCCCTCTGTAGCCATTGCCAATTGTCATCGCTAGCTAGTTCTTTAGTCTGTCTCATGTATTGTCCGTGCATTGGTTTGTTGTGCCAGTCCTCTGTTCTTTCTGTCTTTCTCCTGTCTCTGTATATTTCTGGTCTTCGTCTGCTTTTATAGTCCTTCTTCCCATGCACTCTTTAGCCACTCGTCTTCACTGGTTTTCAGATATTGCCCCAGTGCTCTGTTTTTCGATGTTGACGCAGTCCTCTATACTGAGTAGTCCTCTCCCTCCTTCCTTTCGTGTTATGTATAGTCTGTCCGTATTTGCTCTTGGGTGTAGTGCTTTGTGTATTGTCATATGTTTCCTGGTTTTTCTGATCTATGCTGCGGAGTTCTGCCTTCGTCCATTCCACTATTCCTGCGCTGTATCTGATTACTGGCACTGCCCATGTGTTTATGGCTTTTATCATATTTCGGCGTTGAGTTTTGACTTGAGTATCGCCTTGAGTCTCTGCATATATTCTTTCCTGATCGTGTCCTTCATCTCTTGGTGTTTTATATCTCCTCCTTCCATATTCCCAGGTATTGTATCCTGTCTCATCTATGTGATGTTGCTCCCATCTGGTAGCTTTATCCCTTCAGTTCTCGTTACTTTCGCCTTTTTGTATGTTGACTAAGGCGCATTTTTCTATTCCAAACTCCATCCTGATGACCCCAGATACAATCCTTACAGTCTGGATTAGGGTATCTATTTCCTTGATGCTCTTACCATACAGCTTGATGTCGTCCATGAACATCAGATGGTTGATTCTGTTGCCTCTTTTCTTGAGTTGGTACCCGGCATCCATCTTCTGTAGTACTTTTGTCAAGGGAATCATGGCTATACAAAGAGTAGTGGGGACAGTGAGTCGCCCTCGAAGATCCTCTCCTGATATTAACCTCTGCTAGTCTTATTCCAGAGCTTGTAAGTATTGTATTCCAGTTCCGCATTGTATTTTTGAGGAAGCTGATGGTATTTTCCTCTGCCCCATATATTTCAGGCATTCTATAGCCATGTGTGTGGTATCAATGTCGAAGGCTTTCTTATAGTCTATCCATGCCATGCTTAGGTTGGTTTTCCTTCTCCTACTGTTCTTCATTACCATTTTGTCTATGAGGAGCTGGTCTTTTGTGCCCCTACACTTCCTTCTGCAGCCTTTCTGTTGGTGGGGGATGGTGTTTGTCTCCTCTAGGTAGTTGTATAGCCTTTCACTGATGATACCTGTTAGTAACTTCCACATTATTGGTAGGCAGGTGATAGGCCTGTAGTTACTGGCTATATTTCCCTTACTCTTGTCTTTTTGTACTAAGGATGTTCTTCCTGTGGTCATCCATTTGGGTGCTTGGTGATTTGAGATACAATGCTGGAGTTGTTCTGCTATTCGTGGGTGTAGGGCCTTGAAGTTTTTTGAGCCAGTATCCATGGACTTCATTATTATTATTATTATTATTAATTATTATTATTATTATTATTATTATTATTATTATATTCTTTAATAAATCCTTGTAGATTAATGTTCAATTTCATGGTTTTTTTTGTAAATTGTGTTTTAAGTTAATTTATTGTGTGTTTTAGATATGGTCTCCTTTTAAATTGACTTATACATAACTATTGTTTTAATTTTTTTATTTACATCTATTGTAGAATGACTTGAGGATGCAGTAATGTATTGTGAAACGTCGGAATAAATGTCAAAATGTCAAATCCCTGTGTGTACCTGCCTGCCTACACCTACTTATATCTATATATATATATATATATATTATATATATATATATATATATATATATATATATATATATATATATATATATATATATATATATATTTTCTATAAATATCAGTCCTCCACCATGTTGATGATTTCGAAGGGTCTTACAAGTCTCAGTTTATTTGCTAAAGGGTTCCTGGTGCGAGAGTTTAAATTTTCCCCCGCAGTCATACCCAGTCCGTGAGTCTTGTTCACTCCTCCCCCATAACCTTTGTCAAGTATATTCTTCCGAGGATCTTTCATTCCAGATATCAACAGAAGACTAGAGATGGCAGAGCAAGTTGGCTCTGCCAACCGACAGGTCTAAGGTAACCGAACCCAGTTTGGCGATGCCTAAGCACAAATGACTTGTTAGCAAACCCCACCCACTGCAGGGATCTGGTATCCTCCGACACACGAGCAAGAGAGGTTATTGTCCTTAATCTACAAATGGAAGACTGAACAGACGTGCACAAGTCCACTCTCTACCCTTCCCTCTTGAACCATCTCCCCCAGTCAGGGACAGGAAGGGAATACTTAGAATCATCTTAACTGATGCCAAAATCCACCATGCTCTTTTTCTTCTGATCAAGGCTGTATAAATTAGCCTTAACCCATAAATAGATCGGTATATCTATAGCAGGTTTTCAGTGATGGACAGGCTAACTCATATGACTATCAGTATTATTCACCATACGATTTGGATGAATTTAATTAGAAAGATCCTCATAGCACTTCAATGGTCCATAAATGACTTGTGGTAACTATAATGGCTAAGCAGAGGACAGAGGGAGATCAGCGTGAGTGAGGCTCGATGGGCAAATGTATTGCCCCTCTCTATCCCATGATGTATTTTTCTTTTTGTTCATAGGTATACCCATACCCAGGGATTGCTGCTGGTTTTAGTTCCTATCTTTTATGATGGTATGTCAGCTATAATTGTAATTTTGCAAAGAAAAGTGAAAAGAAGCATTAAAAAAAACACGTATACCTCCCAAAAGTTACTGCATCTCCCATCTCAGTAAATCTCTGAATATTTTACAAATAAACCCAGAATTTGTTACTAATTTAAGTTCTTATCTGGTATGATATTGTCTGACCTGTATTTATAATTTTACAAAATAAAATAAAATAAATTATTAGAAAAAACATGTATAACTTGGTAAAATTTATGAGTGTCTGGTAAAAAAGGCACCACGCAATGTTGTAAATATTCACTTTCAACCTCCCTTGGAAGGTAGGGAAAAACCTTTAGAATTTTTCTCTTATACCATGGACATTTGCGTATCTTCCTCTTTCCATTGATGTATTTTTTCTTACATTGGCCAAATTTACCTAGTTTGCCCAGTCTGAGGATGTAACTGATATATATATTTAGCCCCTCCCTTAAAGGTTATATGTATATAGTAAACGGCTCAGGTTGGTTAAAACAATCCTTACCATTTTGTCCTTTTGACTTGTTTCATAAATTGAATAAATTTAGTGTAACATTTGCTTGTTATTGGTGACATTTCCAAGTTATTTTATTAGACTTATGTCCCTGCAAATAACAATATCTATATATATATATATATATTATCTATTATATATATCTATATATATATATATATATATATATTATATAATATATATATATATATATATATATATATATATATATATATCTATATTAATAATTATATATTTTGTGATTAATAAATTGTATATATATTTTTTTTATTGAGTTATCATTTATATTTAGTCTAGTTTTAGGTTAATACTTGAATATCAAATTGATCTCAGTACATTTTACTACTTTTATCATACAATTTTCACTTGAAGTATTCATGAACAGATATTTCGGTTCTTTTATATTTCAATTGCATACTTCTCTTTTCTCGCTGATCCTGAATAAATTTCATAATATTCTGAATAATTTGATAATTCGGTTTTAGTGTTTCAAATGAACTACTTGATTTTTTAAACTGTTTTTCTTCCGTAATTATGAGCGGGTATTCCAATTAATTAAAATGTTTTTTATTTTATTTCTATGCGTTTTCCCCGGTAGACGGTAGTATAAAATGTTTTGAATTATCAATGCGGAAACAAAAAAATTATTTTTTCAATTTTAATTCTACACCAGGCAAGAGTATATAACGAAATAGGAATACCTGGATAAGGTTACGCACGTTTTCCGATCGTATTAAAACTGAAAAAAAAAAAATGGATTCATGCTCTTATTATGTTTTATTATATTCGCTCTATACATATATAAAGAATAGCTTTTTTTCTGATGTGTGTTTGGAGTCAATAATCTCCTAATCTTTCAACTTTTCCAAACTGTATGTATGCAGATCTCTCTCTCTCTCTCTCTCTCTCTCTCTCTCTCTCTCTCTCTGTAAGTAAATGTTCATGCATATGTATATACATAAAAACAATTCTCTCTCTCTCTCGCCCTCTCTCTCTATATATATTACACATATAGTATACTCTCTCTCTCTCTCTCTCTCTCTCTCTCTCTCTCCTCTCTCTCTCTTCTCTCTCTTTTTATATATATATATATATATATAATATATATATAAATATATCTTATATATATATATATATATATATATATATATATATATATAAATTGTAAGGTAGTGGGAATCGGAATTATAGGTCATTTATAGCTTAATACATGTATATGGTGACTGTCCATTTCCTCCAGGTATTACATTATTAGCCTAGACTCCGTAGAGGGCGGACGTGCCTACACCTTCTCTGCCTTGTTACACTGGTTCCAATAATTTTTTTTGGTATGGATGGTGTCCTGGATCCGTTGGAGCTTGATGGTCTGCGTAATGATCAGCAAAAGTTAGGGGGTTTGCTGGACGTCCTCATCAATTTTGTGCCTCCTGAATTACCAGTGGCAGCAAGATCAGATTTGTCTTTGGGAGCCACACGATCACCTGCCCAGACTACCAGGAGTAAGGGGCGTACCGCCGGTGCTAAGGGTAGGGGCTCGTTGTCATCTCCTGCTTCCCCTGCACTAAATCCGTTGGCCAACTGTGGTGCTTTTCCTTATGGAAATATCATTAACTGTCTGCGAGGATTGCATGAGCAAAATAAGAAACTGCTAAATTATCTAGAGTGCATTTCAAGCAAACTTGATACAGTGACGGTGTCTGGTGCTACTGTGATTCACGATAACCAGGAGCATGGTGTCGCCTCTCCCGAAGAAGTTACACTGGTCTCAGACTCTCAGTTAACCAAAAAATTGAGAAATTAGAGCAGCAACAAAATTCGGAAATTTTGATATGTAAGGGGCCAGCAGTTGGTGGTTTGGTCACGGCAGCGACGACTGATTCTCGCGTTAATTTTCATGTCTTGAAAGGGGAAGTCTGTAAGTACATTTGTGGAGAGGATGGTGTCCTAATTGATATTAACTGTATACAAGTTAGTTTCTTTGATCGCAACAGAAAGTTATTGAGAGTTAGTTGTGGTAACGCAGTGAATAAACATCTCTTATTACAACAGGCCAGACGGCGTAGGCCTGCTGATTTTTATGTAACTGAATATTTAACAAAATCTAGCCAGGTAATATTCTACAACTTGAGGCAGTTAAAAAAGCAATTTCCAGCTAAGATAAAATCTGTATTTACTCTGGATGGCATTACTCATGTCAGGTTCGTTAACAATGACCGGGTCCGCAGGGTCTCAACCTTAACTGAACGAGAAATGCCAGTTATGGATGTTGTGGATAATTTGAATGTTAATGCTGAAACACCCGGTGTTGCTGTGTAAGTACTGTATTGTAATCAATGATGGTTTCTATTGATTTTGAAAACGGTGATTACCCTATACTGACGCTAGATCTGGTTAATTATTCTCCTCCCTTGTGTAATTATCTTGACTGTGAGTTAATATCTAATATGGTAACTGTTACATGTTTTAATATATTACTCTTTAACATACGAAATTGTAAAAAGAATTTTATGCATTTTGTGTCACATTTTGCTAACCTGTTAACCCTGTTTTCATGTGTAATCTTTACTGAAACTTGGTTATCTCCTGATATAGACGTAAATCATGCAATTCCTGGATTTTACTCTCATGATATATATCGAAACCATTATGGTGGAGGAGTGAAGATATTTATAAAATATGGCATACAGGCGAAAATTTTAGAAAATTTCTCGTTTGTAAATGACCTCTTCGAAGTCTTAACAGTTGTACTCAACTTTAACAGTGTTGACGTTGTCTGCTCTGCTCTCTACCACCCCCCTACTTCTTCCCCTGAGAATAACAATGCGTTTGTCTTTAATTACTTATCCTTCTTGAGAGATTTACTTGCTAAGTACAAGAAAGTGATAGCATGCGGTGATTATAATATCAATCTGCTTAATATGGGTAAATTTGGATATATTGATAATTTTATTAATGGTATGTTTGAAATTGGCTTTACGCCATTGGTTACAATACCCACCAAAATAAACATAGATAGAGTTTTAACAAGGTTCAGCCTGTTGGACCATATTTGGATTATTAATATTGATAATGTGAATAACACTTACGTTATCCATTATGATCTTACAGACCATTTTATTGTTATGGCTTCATTTAAGCCTTTTGCTAACCAACTTATAGGTAGGGTTGCTCAGGTGAGGGATCGTTTAGCAAGAGGAGCTTGACGGCTTTTAGGTTTCTTGTGTGTAATTTTAATCCTCGTGAGTTTGTTCGTAGTGGTAGTTTGATACTGTTTATGAATCTTACTTTGCTGGTGTTTTTAAACTTTATGAGAGCTCATTCCCTCTTAAAAAATCCTTACCCAAACTGATCGAGCCAGCTCCATGGATGACACCTATTCTGAAATCTTTTATTGCTAAAAAGTCCAGGTTATATAAATTGTACTTGAAAGGTAAAATTGAGAAGGTGGCCTATACTCAATATAGAAATATGCTAACAAAAGCAATAAGACTGGCCAAACGAGTATACTATTATAGTAAATTTAAAGATGCTGGAAATGATACTTCGAAACTGTGGTTAATTATTAATAGTCTTATAAAAACTAAAAAAGCTGCCAGCCTGGAATATATCCAGACACCTGATGGGATTTTGACTGGCTTGGATTTGGTCAACTATGTCAATAATTTTTTTATAAATGCTGCTGCCTCCTGTGGGTAATTTAGAACCACTGCTTGTAACTACCTACCATACCCCTCCAATAATGACAACGTGTTACTTAAGGCCGACTGATCATGTAGAGGTGGCACATGTTATCAGAAGTTTAAAAAATAAAGGCAATAAAATTTGTGACATAACACCGATAATATTGAAGGATAGCTGTAATGTATTTGCTTCCCATTATGCAATGCTCTATAATATGTCCATTATGAAGCCTGAATTTCCTAGTCGACTTAAGGTTGCAAGAGTTACTCCTGTATATAAGTCTGGATTAGAAAGCCTCATTGATAATTATAGGCCCATATCAGTTTTACTAGTGGCTTCAAAAATCTTTGAAAGGTTAACTCTAGACAGTATGAACAGCTTCATTGAAAAGTACTCTATTCTTAATCATTCTCAATATGGCTTCCGCAAGAATAGAAGTACTACACAGGCCATTATTAAATTTCTCTCTATTGCAACAAAGGTTTATCAAGAGAAGAGTTTCTGTGTCTGCTTCTTCCTTGACTTGAGAAGGGCATTTGACACTGTGTCACACAAAATACTTTTGGATAAACTACAGCATTATGGGTTTCGTGGCCAATTTCATCTATACCTAAGATCATACTTTGCTAACAGAAGGCAGTTTGTAAGCGTAAATGGTGTTGATTCTGATGTTAAAGTGATTACATGTGGTGTGCCTCAAGGGTCTATACTTGGTCCTCTTTGTTTTAATACATTTATAAATGACCTACCTAATGCAGTGAAGGCCGAAACAATTTTATTTGCGGATGATGCTGCTTTTCTGTTGGTATCCCATTCATTCACCGAGCTTATGAATAAAGTTAGGAATTTATTTAGTGAACTTGAGGTATACTTAAAAGCAAATATGCTAACTCCTAATACTAGTAAGAGTAAGTTGATGTTTGTCCTGACCAGGTCTCCCCAAGAACTTCCCGCCCTATCTTTCGCTGATGGCATTATTGAATGGGTAACGGACTTCAAATACCTAGGCTTGACTATCACTAATACCTTGACATATACAAAACACATTAACAATGTCTCACTTAATGTCAGCCGTATAACTGGAGCAATTATTAGTACTCGTGATTTCGTGCCGACTGACATATTGCTCAAACTATATTATGCTCTAGTGCTCCCCTACTTTATATAACCACCTCTTAATATGGGGCTCGGCACCTGTTACTGTGCTTAAGAGATTGAAGGTACGTGTCAACAACTTGCTAAGAATAATTCTGGGAGTCAGATATGAGGATGGAAGACCGGTGATGGGCACATCGGAACTATATACACGTTTGCAAATACTAAACATAAGTAGCCTGTATAAACTAAGCTTATTCAAGTTCTTGAGGAGACTGCTTATGGGTGAGCTGCCTTACTTTTATGATCTTTTGTTACGCCCCAAATTGAGTTCCCATGAATATGCTACTAGGGGCCGTGGTTATCATACACCTATCATACGTACGGAGGTTGAAAGGAGATTCCTCCACTATCAGCTGATTGGGCTTAACAATGGACTTGACAGAAAACTTTTAGAAGATTCCTTTTATGTTTCTCTCAGAAATTACAAAAAACTGTTACTTGCACAACAGTAGGTATTTTGAGTGGTGTTGAACTGTGCTTTTTTAAAGACTCCTTTTAGTTACCCAGGTATTTTTTATTCCTTGGAACACAAGCTGGACGTGTGTGTTATTTTATTGGCATTTGTATAAATGCTTTTTGTGTTGCAAGCTGGACTTGCCTTCTTTTGTATTTTAATGTCTTACTTAGTATTATAACGCTTTGTCAAAATAGGCTCGACCCATGTATTTTTAGGTCTCTGTTTTAGCTTGTAAGTCTGTATAACTTTTATGTAAAACCAGTAAACTTGCCTTATGTTATCGCCATATAAGCATTAAATTGCTTCGGCAAATTTTCTGCTTATACTATGAATTTGTAACAAATAAGGACAAACAAATATACTATACTATACTATACTATACTATGATGACTGCCTATTTTATCCATACAGTGCTGATTGTCCCTTTGTATCCAGATCTTACTGTGCTGACTGTCCCATTTACACCATATTAAACCTAAATGCACCCCGAAAATTTAACTGAAACTCTTCCACTAAACCTAAACACACCCCCACTAACCTAAGCAAACACCCTGCTGTATCTAAAGCAATCCCTTGCTAAACTTAAGCACATCCCCACCAAACCAAAACACCCCCCCCCCCTACTTAATCAAAACACAGACTATGATACAGAATTATTAATCATAGGAAAGAAAATCAGGTATGATAAACCCGTAGGATTTATTTGCCACAAAATTTACAAAGGGAAGGGGGGAAGGGAGATGGAGAAGGGGAAGACGAAGGCAAAAGGGGTACCAGTTTGAAAACTTCCCTATTATCCCAGTTGGGTCAAACGATGGCAACGTGCTAGATTTTGTTTAGACCGGTCAAGCAGTTCAGATTACTATAGTGCACAAACATACAAATATACAATTGTACAAAACTACACACATTCTTGTATATAATATACCGGGCAAACCAGAGAAATGGTCTTGCCCATGTTGAGCGAAATCACCAGTTTGTTTCCGGTGATCTGAGGCAAGTACTGGAGATACGACACTGCCAGACTTACATTATCATAGGGGCCCCATAAAACAAAATAAAACAAATAAAGAATGCCAAATGATTAGGTAACTGGATCTTACATAAACAAATTAACGTATGTGAATGCCTTATCAATTTGAATATATAAATACAAAATATACATACATATATATATATATATATATATATATATATATATATATATACATATACACATACATACAGTATTATATATATATATATATATATATATATATATATATATATATATATATATATATACATATATATATATATATATATATATATATATACATATATACATACATACATATATATATATATATATATATATATATATATATATATATATATATATATATATATATACATATTAAACACACACATGTATAACCGAATAAAAATACTGGAACGTGATGAATGTAGTATAAATAAAGGCAAAAGCCACGAAGGGAAGTGGAACAATGGAGTACCCTATTCTTTCACTTTCCTTCATGGCTTTTGCCTTTATTTATACATACACTTTGACTACTGTCAATGGAAACTTGCCTTTTTCCCCACCACTATACTATATTTAATTTGTGATGAACCTATAACTTCTATGTCTGTGCTAATGTAACTCTTGAGTACCTTGTCTCAATGTTCTATCACACAGATAGGTATCATGTTTGCAACGTTCTTACCTTACACAGGGACCTTGTCCCAATCATTGCAATAAAGCTCTTTACCACATATAGGCTACAGCATGCTTTGCTAAATTTCTCCTGGGGTTTCTCTGCACTTGTAGTACGTAAGTTTACCCTTCTTAGTTTTACTTGTTTGATGTGTTAGCCCTTTTTTTGCTTGTTGGTAACTCTTTTTATATGCTGCTTGTCTTACCTGACTACTGCTACCATTATTAGTCTTGCCTATTATGATATTTTATTGCTTTTTCCAAAGCCTTATAAGTCCTGAACTGGGAGTTGTTTGACATTGGCTACTATGGTAGTTGTTGGACACAGGATACACTGGGTGTTGTTGGACACATGATACTCTGGGTGTAGTTGGTCACAGGCTACACTCGGTATTGTTTGGCATAGGCTACACTGGGTGTTGTTTGGTATAGGCTACACTGGGAGTTCTTTGACTTAGGCTACCTTATATTCGACTCTGTTAAGTATTGGTTAACGTGAATTCCTACTAAAATTAAATGTAGGCTAAACCAGTCTTTCTTTATATTGAACCTGATCTTGTTGCTCACAACTCCTACCTAAAATGCAGATTGTATTTATATTGCAGTCGAAAGTTATCCAAAGACAAAAGTCAAATAGGTAGTCCCTGTTGCAGTAAACTAATTGCTGAGTTTATCTGTTTACCACAGTAAGTTTGTCCAATAAAGGACCCATGTCTTGCTACCTCATGATGCCATATAAGTTTTTTGTTCCAGTTCATAAATAAAACAATGGAACCATGAAAAAATCTCGTGTCTAAGTGATGTAAGGGAAGGAAGCTGAGAGTCAAGTGAGTCGCCAACTCGCCACTCGCCAGTCACGTGCCTCAGAGTCGGACTACCAGGGTCGACGTCATCACGTCATGACATCACATCGAACAAAACTTCTCTCTCAGTGGCCTTGCTAGGACCATCTCTAGCTTACGTCACAAAACATCGAACAGCCCTTCTCTCTCGGTGGCCTCAGTCGTAGCTGTTAACTTTCGCTGTCATCCATTCCCCTCCGTTCACACACTTGCTGAGCAAAAATTTCCTTAAGGTACACTACTGTTCATCCTTAGCGTGCCTCTTATTAAGTGCTTGATAATTGATTTACAAAATCTTACCACCGTTTAACTAGTCATTAAGGGAGCTAGGTAAATTTCGTAAATAAAACCAAGTAAATCTTCACATTAAAGTAATTGCTTAATTTAAGTGCATCATTATAAATTACAATTATTTTAAAGCAAATTGTTTACATGTAAAGTAAATAATTGTCCATCGTTGGTGCATCGTCTTCAGTTTAAGTATTCAAAAGCAAATCTTTTACAAAACTTACTAAAGATGTTGTTCAACGCAATTACGTCATATCAAATTAAAATGATTACTTAAAGTAAAAGCAGAGAGAGAGAGAGAGAGAGAGAGAGAGAGAGAGAGAGAGAGAGAGAGAGAGAGAGAGAACCCATTATTCCTAAAGCCAAGAGAAATACCTCCCATTAATTTTCTCTTGTGTATTGCATTCACGCATAGTGCGCGCTTCTTAAATTGCATAACATACCGTAATGCTACAATGATAATAATAATAATCATTGTTCCGTGTCCTTTGCCATTTGTTAATTTATTTACTCATTGTAAAAAGTAATTTTCGCTTTACGAATTACTTTAAAGATTCCTGGTTCGTTTCTTCCCCAGCCCAGTAAACACGATGCTAAATCCTTTACTAAATCAGCTAGGAATACTGGCAAGATGTCGTCATTCTTACGATTTGGATGAAAAATAAAATTAGAATTTGAAAATAATAGAGATAGAAAGGCTAATGCCGACTCCCAAACGTAAATGAATGAAGAGGGGAAAAACTTGGACTTACTTTCGTTACGTTAAACTATAAAAAAATGGAAGGTCGATTTAAAACCAGTCAGATTACGTTAAGATAATTGGTTTATAATAATTTACGGTGTGAATCAAAATGGCATGGCAGGTAGAGCTCATATGAACATTATGAAGAATGCTAGTTAGTAAGCACATTTGCAAATATTACACCCCACAAGTTACGGACTGGTCTACCGCCTTAACATGTGATACCATATTCCAAGTTTGCTGTAAATGACTGGTTGATGAGTGATAGATGCTTATATTGCCGTATCTTGGTACGGAATTCTTTTACGGCAAGTAGTTACGCTTGGCAAGGGACTGGAAGCACGGAATTCAGGCAGCAGCGAATCTGGAAAAGAATTCCAGGGTTAAACTACTTATATAAAGATTATCCCCACAGCGGTTGGTTACTCATAATTGAGGGAATTTATCATTAAATCAAATTACACTACCATTAATGGTGGGAGAATTCTAATTCTTATTTGAATATTTTCTTGTATCTTCGACAAGTCACAAGGGAAAATGTGTGTGCTAGGGGAAACACAAAGAGTTCATAAGGAGAAATGGGAAATTTAAATATTGGAAAAAATGTGAGAGTTTTACTTGAAGAAAAAGGAACTGGCTATAGGAGTGCAACTCAGAACGTACCTGTGTGCCTGGGGCACATAAGTTGATCATCGGACATGGAGTCCCGCTTTGTCTGAGTTGTTGAACGCACCAGGGAACGCTTTGTTAGTCATATGTAGGTAGAGAGATGTAAGTACGTCTGATACATTAAGGCCTGTCCAGACGAGCAGATGTGATCGCCGGGGAGCGAGGTTGGTGGGCAAATTCTGTAGGGCTTACCCGTGGGTCGTGAGTCACATACCAAGGTCCTGACTCTAGAGAGTAGGTTTTGTCAGCAATGACCCAAAATAAGCCTCTTTTGCGCAGGTCTAGAGCGTGACGTGTAAGTAACCTTGCCTTATGCTAAGGTCAAACCGTAAATGTTCCGTAAAACATACGTAAAATTGTGGACGTGCGGTGACGGGTTGTCCGGGAGCGCTAAGCTTCGCCCACTGGAGCGCCGTAGCCCACTCCAGTTTTGAAATGTTGAAAACAAGTCGTGGGTGGTTGCGCCAAACATCACCTGAAGTAGCTCCAGGTATTGCACGTGGGACCCACGGTGACTGCAGCGGGGTAGGTACTGTGGTCACCAGCATTGTTCGCCGCCGATGTTTTCTTCCTGGCATGAAGCACGTGGGCCTCCTGATTGCGCTGTAGCCTACGGGGAAACCGATTCGCACATTTACAACCCTGTACGACGTGGCAACGCTGTAGCGTGGTATAAAAGGTCAGGTCGGCGCCCGTAGGTCAGCTGTTGTTTCCATCTCCGAGACCAGCAGTCTCCAAGTACTCTCCACAACGCCCTTCAAGATGCCGAACCTCACAAAACGACCAAGGAAGGTCCTTCTTGCAGGACCTTCTTTCGGCCCGGAGAAGACTCCTACAGCCACTCCTGCAGACACTCAAGACGAGGGAAATGTCATCTTCCACCTACAGGAGTCAGAGTTGGATGAGATACAGAGTGATGACAGGGACATGGAAACTCTCCATGATGCTACCCCCATTGATGAGGGACAGAATGTTCCCTTGATCGAGACGGAGGACATATTCCACCTCCTCAAGCCCCACACCATCCATCAGAAGAAACCCAAAATGTTGGGACTACCAATGGTATATATATTACAATGTCTGACTTAATTTTTTTTATCTGTTGAAAAAATACAATATTTTACAGTGCATGCAGAATTGTACCAAAGTGAATTCAGAATGCAATTTTTTTACATTCTCTCATACATGTTCCATCACTCCACAGTCTGCTCTGTTTACAGGCCGGCTCTTTTGTACCCTACAACACACAACGGTGGGCGTGGTATCGACGTGAAGTTGACGTACATAGAATCAAGGTATATAGAATGGTCAGGTAGAGTCATTTGTGGGGGGTTGCGGCTTATCCCCCCAAGAGCCGCATCACCTGGAGGCCAGGTCAGGGCGAGAAGTCACTCATTCAAATGTATATCAAGGTCTCTTCAGTCATCTCTGTATTGATTTAGTTTTACATTCTTCGAATACAACCATAGTTTGATTTTTTTATATAATCTAAATTATTATTTGTATAATGCCAAACAACTGCGCCGTGTTTGGTTGTTATTCAAATAGTAGAAAAAAAGAGGAGGTATCCTTTTTCCGATTCCCTCGTGATGAGGAAACAATACGGAAATGGGTTCATCGTTGTAATAGGAAGGACTACTTTAACCCTACTGCTCATCGCATATGCAGTAAACATTTTGAAGAAAATGCACATAAAAGAGACCTGCAGCAGGAACTTCTTGGATCACAAGCCCCAGCAAATGAAATTCAGACGTATGAATGTGAGGAAAGCAGTGCAGCTTCTTTCGGAAACAACATCTAAAGCTTTAGATTTTTATGGAAGTCAGGGACTTTTGACGAGCATGTCCTGGGAAAGTACACATCAAACTCCTGGTTTGATGTGTTCAATTCAAGGGTACCTTATGACAGAAAAAAATCTATAAATACCTATGGGATGCAACTGACGGAACAGAATAAAATCCTTGACCATATGAAGTGTACTGCTGAAACAATACGAGTTTGCAAAAGTAATAAGATCTATCAGTTCCAAAAGGGACTTATTGTGTCATGCAAATCCCTGCCAAGGTTGCATATGTATAAAAGTAAATATGATGTATCATACATAATTACCTCCAGACATATTCTTCAAATATGTCGGAAGGAATGTTCAGTCAAGAGAAAAGTTGTGAAAATAATGATTCAAATGAAAACGATCTTGAAAGAGAGCTTATGATTTCTGCAATGGTGTTTTCCTCTACTGAAGATGAGAAGATGCCAGAAGAAGATTCAGAAAACTTTGAAAATTAATTTCATGAAATAACTTTAGAGAATGTTGCAGACGATATGTTGGAGGTTATGTGGCATCTAAATTTCCAGATTATCAGTTCTTAGGATGTAAACTTAAAATAGTGAAAGGTACCTGGATTAGTGCAGTAGAGCGACATGATAAATTAACGGAACCAAGTGCTGAGTTATTTGAAAATTTAAAGGTAATGGAAAAAATGTGTCAAACATACAATGGAGAAAATACACTGAGACCAGGCAATGGAGTATTATGCGACTTGGCACGCCATAATGAAAATTGCTTATCCTTGCCTTTTAAAGTAATATTGTTTTTTGTCAGATGTCGGATGTTTTTTAAGATGAGAGCTCTGAATGCCCACATTTTATCAAGTAGGCAAATAAAGAAAAAGATGCATAAATTAACTAAATAATGCCATGAAAATTTTAAAAATTGTTGTTTTTTTCACTTTTACTAAGTATTTTTCATTTCCATTAAGAAGCCAGATACTGTTATGTGTTATCTATATCTATCTATGTTAGTTTATTAAATAATGTATTGTAAAATTATACATAAGCCTTTGTAAATAAATGGCAGGTCAAATGCTAAATGAATATTTTTTTAAGTCCTGTCAAGCATATTAATTTAAGGTTTCTATTATATATTAGAGAGCCAAACATTATCAATCCACGATTTTGTATGTGTAGTACAGTGACCTATATGGATTCAAAAGAACACCAAACGT
Organism: Macrobrachium nipponense; assembly: GCF_015104395.2. NCBI lineage: Eukaryota > Metazoa > Arthropoda > Malacostraca > Decapoda > Palaemonidae > Macrobrachium > Macrobrachium nipponense. The sequence continues at coordinate 50,489,407 of NC_061088.1, forward strand.
ATACAAGATAACAGAGTGAAAAGGACATCTTACAGGCCTAATCTCTTCGACCCAAGGTACTTAAGTTTCCAAAGGTAGTACTTGCCTTGACCGCTCCCACCCTGGCCTCCAGGCCTGTCACGGAAATACCCCACAACTACCCCTGCGACCAAAGTGACTGTACCTCTCTCCCTTATTCTATATACCTTGCATAGAACGTTACACTACCGGCATAAGTTCCAGGTAGGCGTCCGACCTTGCTTGCGTTGCGCGTACATTTGCGGCGCAATAACGGTGCTGGCTTTACGTATGTCAGCCCGTGTGCTGTTTACCAGCTGTTCAAGGGCATTCCACCGCGATGATGCCCACGATCCACATACGTGGGGATACGCCGTCGTGATACGTGAATATGTGACCCCAGCATTAGGCTACTACGAGAAAGATAAGGTGACGCGGTAGTTGTTTACAAACAAACTTACTGTTTAGTTCAAACATACTTCTGCATGTTACAGATTACATTTTTTATACCATTGGCTCTACATTTTGCAAGATGCCCAATAATTGTGCAGTAGTTGGATGTTTCTCAAATAGAAGGCAGAACAAGGATCTTGTTTTTCATAGATTCGCAAAGGATGACGACACGAAAAAGAAGTGGATCCACCTTTGCAAACGAAAAGATCCCATTAATGTTGAAACAGCATAGATATGTGGTCTACATTTTGAGGCAAATACATATGAAAGAAATCTGATGAACGAATTACTGTGCAAACCAGTGCCTCGAGTCAAATAAGAATGAAGACTGGATCAGTACCAATGCTGCATTTGCCTGCGACCGAAGACTCATTTCCATTGCAGGGTAAGAAATGTTTAGTTTTGACTGTTTGGTAAAACGTGAGACATTCAGAAATGCATACATTTCATCTTGTAGTGATAAGAATTAGATATTATTTTCTATTTTGGAGGAGGACTGAGTAGTTTGGAAACAAAGGACACACGTGGTTTAGTACTGAACTGTTATATAACAGTTACAGTCAATTTGGCCTGCATACTTTTAGATTTTATGAACAACATTTCCTTTCTAAAACCATTGTTTTGTAATGTTGAAAATTATATTATTGTTTTACATGTATCGAGAATGATGAGAGCGGAAAAGAGAGCCCAGAAACGACTTGTGGATGAAATCCTAAGACAAGAATACAAAATTAGTATGGGGTGTGGAATGGGTACCAAAAGCAGACTTGCAACGGGACATAGAGCAGCTGAAGAAGAATGGCATTAAACATCAATGGGAAGAAGATAAGGTAAAGTGGAAACCAGAGAAAGAGCAGTGGGAAACTAAAGAAAGGGGGTGGGGAAGTGAGAGAGCTAAATGAGAAAATGAAAGAGTCAAATGGCTGGATGATAAGGTCAAGTGGGAGAAAGAAAAGACGAGTTAGGAAAAAAAAAAGACAGCAATGTACCTAAAGTTAGATGATACATATACATCTGCAGCTACTGCAATTAAGCAATTAAAAAGTTTTTCAAAAATGTTCTCTAATCAAGTTGCATGTATCATTTCTGGAAATAGCATTAATTAGTGGAAAGACGAAGAAATCAGTAAAGCACTAACTTTAAGAAGTTTAAGCCCTAAAGCTTATACGATTTAAGGGAGCGATGGAAATATCCTTTTCCTTCTTTACTTACTTTATATCGCTGAGCAAGAAAATTCTCTGTAGAACCTGGTATTCTGAACTCCGTGTTAAATTATTTAGACACGAATCTGAGGCAATGACGAAAATTGTACGGGTATGTATAATTTCATTTGACGAGTGCAGTATAGCAAAAATGTGGTTATGATAAAGGTACAGATACTTTGTAAGCGCCTAATCTAAAGTGCAGTGTGTGATGATTAGAGGTCTCATGAAATCCTGGAATCAAATAATATATTATGATTTTGGTACAGAAATATCTAAGAATCTACTTTTTTTTATTTAAAAAATAAGGTTGAAAAGCTTGGATATCCTGCGTAGGCATGGTTAACAACTTTGGGCCAAAAAATCTTAAATTTTGGAATTCATGAAGTATTGTTATAGTTAACTCGTCATTTATTAATCCAATGGACAACAGCAGGGAAAAATGTGTTTGCAGATGCTCCACAACTAGTAAAGCTTATTAGAAACAATATTCTTGACATGGATTTATATTACTGGATGGTACGTACGCTCACAATGGTTCAGTTACAGAGCTAATAAAGAGTAACAAAAGTGATCTTCGGACAGCATATAAACTTTCCGAAAAACATATCAGTATTATAGGCATGCAACAAATATGAGTTAAACTTGCCGTGTAGTTACTGTCCTATAAATTTATTAATCACTTCGGCAACCAAGGTAAATTTGAAGACACGGACTGGAAAAGTACAAGCCAATTCATTCAGTTTGTTGATAAGTGGTTTGATTTGTTTAATTCTCGAGCGCCAATATATAGAAAATCATCACGAAATGCTTACTGGCTAAACCTGGAAACGCAAGACAAAATCTTGCAAGACATGAGTGAGTAAAACTGCTAGAGAAATGAAAGTGATCAAAAGTAAAATGTTCTATCCTTTTCAGAAAGGTTTGGTTATATCCCGCTCGTCTTTGTCTAACTTGGTGAAAATGGTAAAAGAAAAATTTGGTATGAAGTATATTCTAACTTACAGACTAAATGGATTGGAGCACTTTTTTGATTTCTAAGGCAAATGGGGGCGTGCTATCAGCACCCATCACCAGTTGCATTTGAACATCGTCTCAGAGCCCACTTTTTAGGAAAAGGCAGTAAACTTGTAACCTCAAAGATCAACGTTGAAAATTGTAAAAGTGAAAATGTAACATCCGGCTCATTTTCCCACATCCCTGACAAGTAAGAAGAAGGAAATTCTCTTCAGAAAGAGCTCAGTTTATCAGCAATTCTATTTTGCTTAACAGAATTTGATAAGGATAACTAAAGGGATGATTTCAAAGACCAGGAAGTCGAAGAACAAACTTTGGAAGATGCCATAGAAGAAGACGGTTTGTTGTATGTGGGCGGTTTCATTACTCGCAAGTATCCACATATGAATATTTAGGCGCGAAAGTGGCGAAGGAAGATGACTCATGCATTGGTGCCATAAGCATTAGAGAGGGTAGATTAATGAAACCTAGTGACGAGTTTCTTGAAAATTTGAAGTCTACGGATAAGAAGTTTGATTCTCACCATGGGGGGTAAAATGTTTAACAGCAGGAAAAGGAGTGATCATTAAGTTTATAGCAGTCACATCCAATTACCTTCAGACGTTATGAAATATTTTGTTCGCTGCCGTACAATTTTTAGAATTCGAAATTTGAATAGAGACATTAGTTGTTCCAGAAAAGTGGTGAATAAGATTAAAAAGTTAGCAACAAAACTAGTAACATGGTAAAATATGTATGAAATGCGATTTTATGGATCTATGTTAATTTTGTTTAATTGTATAAATATATTTGTATTATTGTTTAGAATTTTCTTTAGGAATCCCAGATTATTATTTGTTTTAACAATGAAATATAGTTTTTTTTATATGATTATTATTTTCCTTAACAGAAGATATTATTTAAAAAGAAAAAAAAGAAGAAAGCAAAGGTAGATTGTCTATAAATTTCAATGTTATTTAGCGAAAATGTTCGAATGATCTCTTATTAATATTCCTTTTCACATAGTGGAGTGAAAAATGTTTTTCTAACTATTACCTTAATTATCGAATAGCTTAGAGTATTTAATAAAAAGAAAGAAAGAAGAGAGAGAGAGAGAGAGAGAGAGAGAGAGAGAGAGAGAGAGAGAGAGAGAGAGAGAGAGACTGGAATTAGTATAAAGCAAAATTGCCAAATGAACAGCTTGTTTTTTTATTTCATAATGACATTAGACAGTTGGGCAAATGACCTTGAAGAAAAGCTGGATTAAACAGGAATGATATTTTTGTTAGGCCTTTGTTTCTTGCCTTGGTAGAAATTGTGTCTAGGAAAATCTACCAAAAAGGGTTTGTCATTCAGTCGCAATTTTGATTTTACTCTGGTAACTATAGTGCAAGATATTTGGTGTCAGTATAGAGAGTCAAGACTGCATATGCATGTATTAGTGTATGTATGTATATATAAATATATATATATATATATATATATATATATATATATATATATATAATATATATGTATATATAATGTGTATGTATAAATAAAGGCAAAAGCCACGAAGGAAAGAGCAAGAATAGGGTACTCCATTGTTCCATTTCCCTTCGTGAATTTTGCCTTTATTTATACTGCATCCATCACGTTCCAGTATTTTTATTCAGTTATACATGAATATATATATGCATGTATAAATATATATATATATATATATATATATATATATATATATATATATATAATATATATATGTGTGTGTGTGTGTGTGTGTGTGTGTGTGTGTACATATATATACAAGAATGTATGTATGTTTGTACATTTGTATATTTGTATGTTTGTGCGCTATAGTAATCTGAACTGCTTGACCGATCTAGACAAAATTTAGCACGTAGCCATCATTTGACCCAACTGGGATAATAGGGAAGTTTTCAAACTGGTACCCCTTTTGCCTTCGCCTTCCCCTTCTCCATCACCCTTCCCCCTTCCCTTTGTAACTTAAGTGGCAAATAAATTCAACAGGTTTATCATACCTAATTTTGTGTACTCGATACAATAGAAATATATTATTGAAAATGCTTTTCTCTCCTATGAGTGATAATTCTATATCATAGTCTGTGTTTAGATTTAGTAGGGGGGTATGTTTTGGATTGGTGGGGGTGTGCTTAAGTTTAGCAAAGGATTTCTTTAGATATAGCAGGGTATGTGCTTAGGTAAGTTGGGGTGTGTTTAGGTTTAGTGGAGGAGTTTCAGTTAAACTGTGGAGGGCGGGGTACATTTAAGTTTAATGTGTTGAAAATGGGACAGTCAGCACAGTAAGATTGGAAACAAAGGGGCAATAAGCACTGTCTGGATAAAATAGGCAGTCATCACAGTAATACCTGGAGGAAATGGACAGTCATCACAATAATACCTGGATAAAAGTGAAAGTCAGCACAGTAATCCTTTGATGAAATGGAAAGGCAGTACAGTAATACCTGGATAAACAGGATAGTCACCACAGTGACACATGGATAAATGAAACAACCACCACAGTAATACCTGGGTAAATGGGACAATCACCACAGTAATAACAACTACATAAAAATGACAGTCAGCACAGTAATAATACATGGATAAACGGGACAGCACCACAGTAATACCTGGATAAAAGGGCCAGTCAGAACAGTAATACCTCGGAAAATGGACAGTCAGCACAGTACAGTAATACTTGGACAACAGTGATACATGGATAAATGGGACAGTCACCACAGTAACATCTGTGTAAATGAGACAGTTACCACAGTAATAATTGGGTAAAAAGGACAGTCAGTACAGTAATAGCAGGGTAACTGGGACAGTCAGTACAGTCATACCGGGATAAAAGGAACAGGCACCACAGTAATACCTGGAAAAATGGGGCAGTCAGCAAAGTAATATTAAGGAAAAAGGACAGTTAGTATAGTAATTTATGGATAGATGGGGTAGTCACCACAGTAATGCCTAAATAAATGGAACTGTCAGCACTGTAATATTTGGATAAAAGGGAAAGCCATAACAGTAATTCCTGAATAAAAGAGAGAGTCAGTACAAGGTGCAGGAGAGGATTGGTGCAGGAAAATGCTTGGGTCAGGTTAATATATATCTATATATATATATGGTATATATATCGTATATATCATAATATATATATTTTTCAAGTATAACCTATAATATTATGATATCCCTCCATATAGTGATACTATATATCTAATCTATATATATAATCTATATAACATATCTAGAATATATCTCCTATATTATTAGATATCTATGATATATCTGATATATATATATCTAGTATATATATATA
>NC_061088.1:50500373-50514153 GCF_015104395.2 Macrobrachium nipponense
AAGCATTTATAACAGCAACTCGCTAACCATTTGTATTTTATTGTTAGGAAAACAGCAATAAGAAAAATGTATGTTCTAATCAAATTCTTGGTTGAAAAGAAGATACAGACCAACAATAAAAAAATATATTCATAACAAAATAAAAAGGCACGTAGTATTATTTGACGAGTTGAAAAAGGTGCTGAATCACACAATCAGATACGCATAAGAACAGAACCTTCCTCTAATGTTACCAACGGAGACAAAATCATAACTACTGGCAGGGAGATAAAGTATGATGTTAGGTAGTATGTATTTCGTCACTGTATTGTAACGTATGCGAAAAGATTTTAAGTGTGAAGTGCAGTTATCAGTATGAAAAGTAGCTGTGTATGAAGGAGGATTTTAAGCATGAGGAGAGAGATTATGAGATAAAGCTTCAGGTCTGAAGGACAGCCCGAGTTTGAGGAGGGGAATTGAGCATGGTGGTTGGAACTTGCAGGTATGAATGCAAATTGTAAGTATTATTGTTATTATAATTGGGTAGGAGACCCAACTCTTTCAAGCATGTCTTGTTAAAGGTCATTGCTGCTTGAGCGGCATTGATCTTGTAGCAGTTCTTCTCTATTCTTCTGGTAACGCCTTTCTTGTTGTTACTAAGACTGGTAAGTTACACACCTATGGTGGCCACTGAAAAAGCAGAGATAGGTATGATATGAATTTTATTTCACATCGGTACGTGAACTGTAAGGTGTGAACCCCGTAGAGTTAGTCAATTTGCATTGCATGTCAAAACTATCTAATTGAATATTTTAAATATTCGGCCGTGACATTTCACCTAGCTCTTACAGGCATCCTCTCAGGTGAAGTGGGGCTGAGGGAATTTAGCTGGTGTGGAATCCTTCAGTTTTCATGTCAGGGGTTCAGTGGGGGCGTCTTCTGGGCGCTGAATTTTGGTTGTCTGGCCACACACAGATGGTTTTCTATTGGCTATTGGTGACAGGCTTCAACTCAGTCTGTAGACTTGATAGCTGCACTGTTGCCACCTGGACAATCTTTGGGGTTTGGTGACGTCACGGTGGGCTGAATTTTGATTGGTTGACTGGTGTGTGGCATCACGGGTTTGCATGATGTCATTGGAGGACAAATTTTGATTGGCCGACAGCTGTATGGCATCACTGCTGGTATTACTCCAAGTTTCTACTTCAGCATTGTCTTCGCTTTTGGTGATGTCTTGCAATGGGGTGGAATTTCCCTGCAGCAGGAAGGTATTTCTTGTTGTTCATGGTGTTTTTTCTCACATTAGTTGGTAGCAGGAAGGCCTCTTGTGTGGTATTTATCAAGGGCTTCCGTTCTTGAATAAAGAGTGCTTCAAGTAAGCGTAGGCGATGTGGACTGGGAGCCCTCCCAATTATTCATGTATTCTGAATAATACTGTTGCGGGAGGTAGCTGCATTGTGGCTCGTTAGTGCATGGTTCTTGATGGCACCCTCCTGGACATGATAGATGCATGGTGGTCATACTGGTTTGACGAGGCAGATCAGGGTTCAGCTTGAGAATGTGACAGATCTCTGTTAAAATAGAGCTTATAAAAAATTGACAAACAAGAGGGCATCCATCAATGGTCTAAATCATAATTACTGCAAATATTAGGAAACAGATTTCTAACAAAGAAGCACTCTGCCTAAAAGAGATAAATCTCTGGCAGAAGTAGTCATCCACACAGGAGAACACTATTCTACTAAAGGAATAACAGATGGCCTGAAACTGGATGCGCTTGTATAAATATATGAGGCCTTACATACAGCACCGAACTGCTGTGCGGCATCTGCTCTTACTTCCATTAGATGTTTCTCAAAAGTAAGATGGGAGTCCAAAGTTGCCAAGTTTAGTTAGAGTTCCAGACTCATTCAGCAGAGTCCCATCAACTTGAAGGGGACACTGAATTGGAAAATCAGTAAGATATCTACTAATCAATTGTGCTTTCCTTTTACTGGAGTTCAGCCTCATAACACCATTCAGTTTCATTTCTCAGAAGCAGACTACAACAACCACAAGTGTTGCATCCTCCACATACTGAGTAATCTTTTTATTCCGGCCAACAACTATATCACTTGCATGTATTAGAAATAACAATGGACCAAGTACACTATCCGGTGGAACTCCTGACACAGTAGGTAGTGATTCCTTAAAGATCCCATCAACATCAACTCGCTGCTGCCTTCCTGTAAGGAAATCTTGAAGTAAATCTAAAGCATATCCACCCACTCAAAGAGTCTGAAGTCAATATATAAGGGCCTTATGATTTACTAAATTGAAAGCAGCACTAAAACCTATTTGAATTGCTCAATACTCAAAACTCTTATCAAGACTCTCTCTCATATGCTATCTCAAATCTAAAAGAACACTGCAAGCACCCAACGTCTTCCTATTTGCATATTGAATTTTAGATAACAATCCTTTGGATTCCACATACCTGGATTCCACATATATGGCTTAAAAACAGGTGTTCTTCCAAACTTGGAAATCACAGGGAGAATAGATATTGGTCTATAGTTACTGCAGCGTGTACATTTACTGCTCTTTGTTACAGACACTGTATTACTAAGGTTGTGCTCATCCACAAAGATATTACTTCAACATGAAAATCAATAGAATTTACTAATCTTTGGAGACACATTAGAGATTCTTTTTAAAAAACAAAGGGAAGAAACTATCAGGATCTCCACACCAGCTATCAAGATATTCAAGAATTCTCTTAACATTCCTAGAGGAAAATGCAAATTTTGTAAGAATAGTTTCAGGATGATAAGCATCAGTGAGAGGGACATGTTCAGCGGATTGCTTATCTTCAAAAGTTCGATGAAGCAGTTCAGCCTTCCCTAGGGCCAGTGGCCAATCTACCATCATCTGATAGATAAGTATGGAAGACAAGCTAACCCAAAGATAGAAGAGGGCAATTGGTAAAACACAGATGTGGCTGAGTATTCCATCAATTTTGTCTTTAAGGAATTATTGCAATTTCCCTCAGCTGTATGGTCAATTTTATTTGCAGCATGGCAAGGCTCAACAATGGTGTAACAACAATGGTGTAATTTTCATGTGAACGATTTCGTCACCCATTTGTTGAATCTGGTATGTTTATCATGGTAAGCTCATCTACATGGCTCATCAAACTATGTCAGATCTTGATGGCCTTTGTATCGACGTATCTTACTTGGATAACCATCTTCTGGGATCTGGATCTGATATAATAACTGAAATATTAAGTGCCTGACAAGCTTCAATAATGCGATGACAACTGTCTCGAGATTTCAGACAGACTATTTTTCAATGGTACAATTAGAAATATACTTATTGATACATATGTCCATCTCAATGGCACAATGGTCATAAGTACCCATATACTCACAGAACTTGGGCTTGGCGATAGCTAGAAAGATCTATGGACATGTGGTTGAATCTATTACCATAATCGTGTGGGTTTCCCATTTAGCTGGACTAAATCGGAGGATCCATAGACCTCAGGAGCAGACCGGCAATGTTTATATATGGAATTTGAATTTAACCACTTGTTACAGGATGGAAAGTTGTTTTTCTAAATATTGCATTTTGTCGCCACAATTTACATTTTAGCTCTGTCGTCGTCTCTGTTCCACCGACATCTGAGCACACAGCATACACCATATCATCACCAATTTTCTTAATGAACGTGTCTGGGAAATGAATGACATTATTTCAAATCAAGTAGAATATTGGTCCTATTGTTATATTACTCCTTCTGGTGTTATAGTATTGCTGTTAGTGGCAATAAAAGAGGAAGCTGTCTGTCTTGAAATAGGAAAGTTGCAAATAAGGTGAAATCTATGCTATAATCAGGAAGTAGGTGTATTTCGGATAATCGGCCCTCATGCTACACGGAATCAAAGCGATTTTTCATAACTATAGTGGCAATAATTACCATTCTGTGCGCTATGAGGCATTTTAATGACCAAACCAACAATTGTGACGCAATGCTGAGTGCTCTTGCCCTTGCGGAAACCGATCCGCTTCGCTGAGAGAATGTTGTGGTCAAGAAAATGTAACGAAGTGTTTAAGAAACATTTCAAGAAGATTTCAAAAGGGACAATGGGTTTATAACTTCGTTGGTCTGTTTAGCGTTTGTTAGACTGGGTTATAAATATCATTTGTTTCCTTATGGTTATAGCTTGAACGTATATTTTTTTTCTGAATAGATAAGCGGAATAGAGTTAGAGTCTAATCCAGGGGTTCTTAATAGCGGGTATCCATACCCCTTGGGGGTATGAGAACCACATGCTAGGGGTATGGGAGTTGATCTTTGGATATTTGTATATATTTAATTTTAATGTGTACATGTATACATAGGTACATTTTGTAAATAAATAACTTTATATAACTATCAATGCTTTTGATTTTCTTGCATGTTCTATTCATAGCTATTCATATCTAAAGTACTTACTAAACTAAGTATATTAAGCGATATTGTCAACAGAGGACTTAAGTGGACTGAAGCAAAGGGGGTATGGAACCATACTGGGCTATTCACTGAGGGTCTGGAGTCATCAAAAGTTAATCAATACATGCGGTAAATAAGAAGGATGAAAGTACCATCATGCTCTTTAAAGTTTTTTTTACAAAGTTATTTAAAATGGAACACGAAGTTAATCAAGATGCATATATACAATGGTCACATTTCATAAGAGTTCCTAATTAGCAATTAAAAAGTAGATTTCGCAGGAGGCAAGAAGGTAACACACGCACGCATGTGCGCGCACACGCATATATATATATATATATATATAATATATATATATATATATATATATATATATATATATATATATATATATATATATATATATATATATATATATATATATATATATATATGATATATATATAATATATATATAAATATATATATATATATATATATATATATATATATATATATATATATATACATTATATATATATATATATATATATATATATATTATATATATATATATATATCAGGAAGGATTGAAATGCGGAAGTTTGATTCATATTAGCGTAGTTTATTCAGTGGGACGTTTCAGGGACCAGCCCCATTTTCAGATAGAAAATTACAATAATAAAATCAAATTACAATAATTACTCATCTAAAAATACACAATTACAATATATAAAGCAAATTAAATGAACAACAACGAAACACTAGTACCATTACCAGTAGAGAAAGGAAGACGAGTGACGAAATATAAAAAACAAAAAACGAATATCTGTTGTTTACGTCAGGTACTGAGGAATTTTATATATTATGTTGTTTTCCTTAGGGCTAGTTTTTATTAACATTCCTTTTAATGTACTATCATAGGGAAAACCTAGGTTGATATTAAAAGATTATGATAATAATTTCATGTTTTCAAAACCTCTAAAGTAAAGCAAGCTAAGAATGTCCTTAGCGGCTTCTTTTTCCATGGTATTTTCACCATAAAACTTTTTGCGGGCTTTGTTATAACAAAATCAAGACATGTGGAGGATAACATAAATTTATCCTTATTTTTCTTATGTATTCGATTTCTTGATCCAAATACTGTATGTATATGAATCATGGTAATGTGATATGACTCATATAATGGCTACGTGCGGACAAAAGCACTACACCGTTACTGAGGTCGAGGTGGGTTAAGATCGACTCCAAAACAACGAACACCTGAGAGCGACAGGTATTTGTAGTTCCGAGGCGGGATAAACTTATATCCTCTTGCGGTGGCGGTGTGGTTTAAGGCTCCACCGTGCGTCCTGAATTTGCTGGTTCGATGGTTTGCGCCTGTGAGCCGACAAATTTCTTATCGACTAAAAAATTCCCCTTCAGTTAACACATATGAAAATATATTCATTCCAAGGTAGAGCGAATTAAATATTAAAGGACATTTGTAGCTCGATGTATATATATATATATAGATATATATATATATATATATATATATATATATATATATATATATAATATATATATATATATATATATATATATATATATATATATATATATATATATATATATATATATAAATATCGAGCTACAATGTCCTTAATATCTAATTCGCCTCTACCTCGGGAATTAATATATTTTTCATATATGCTTAACCGAAGGGGAATTTTTTCTCGATAATAGATTTGCCTGGACCAGGGCGCGAAACCTATGGATCCTTTCAAACCCAGGAACGTCAGTGAAGCGTTACCTACTACACCACCACTCTTGATAGCCGTTTCGGCAGCGTCACTGTCCGATCCTGATTTCGTTCCCCGTCCAACTGGACGGTGGTTCGATCCCATGGTGGGTACGAAATTATTATCGACTAAAAATTCCCCCTCGGTACATATATGAAAATATATCAATTCCGAGTAGAGCGAATTAGATATTAAAGGACATTTGTAGCTCGAATGAGTCTATATATATATATATATAATATATATATATATATATAGGTATAGATAGATAGATATATATAAATGTATATCTATATATGATATAAATATAATATATATATATATATATATATATATATATATATATATATAATATATAGGTATATATATATATCCTATATAGATAAAATCTATCTATATATATAGGATATTATATCTATATATGGTATATATATATATATATATATATTTATTATATATATATATATATATATATATATAATATATATATATATATATATCTATATATATTATATATATATATATATATCTATATAATATAGTATATATAATAAAATAATATTATATAATATATATATTAGATATCTATATATATATATATATATATACATATATATGATATATATATATTATTATATATATATAGATAGATAGATATATATAGATAAATATATATATATATATATATATATATATATATATATATATATAATATATATTATATATAGATATATCTATCTATATAATATATTATATATACATATATTATATATATATATATATAGATATATACACATACATATATATATATATATATATATATATATATATATATATATATATATATACATATATATGCTATTAAACGGAGCAAAAAGGCAAACAGCTGCAAAACATCTCTGCTACTAGTTTTGATCTTCATCGAGAAGAAGCTCGATATTTGTGGTAAATCTAAGCTCTTAATGGAAATCCGTACAATTTGCCTATGGCGGGAGAGTCATCTGTAGAGATTCAGATTCATTTCAATCGGCGTAAGAGGATCGCAAAGACCTTTCAGTTTGAAATCCCAGCCTCCTATAGATGTGATTGAACTCCCTTTAGGTCTTTGGGAAGTAGAATTATAATGAACGTGAAGAGGAATGTTTGGCCGACCAAGGTTGAAGTAAACCTGGAAAGAAAACCAACTGATGATGATTTTAGTTTCCCGTAAAAGAAAACTATTACGTCAGCTTTGTCTGTCCGTCTGCACTCTTTTTGTCCGCCCTCAGATCTTAAAAACTAATGAGACTAGAGGGCTGCAAACTGATACGTTGATCATCTACCCTCCAATCATCAAACATACCAAATGGCAACCCTCTAGCCTCAGTAGTTTTTATTTTATTTTCTGGAGGTGTGTGACGCACCCTCACTCTACCACATCTATGGAATAACTATAAATGTTACCAGTCGTAGCTGATAGTTTTATACAGTTTTATATATTATACAGAAAACTTGATTGCGCAGAAGAAACTTCAGGGCATTTTTTACTTTTTTTTACTGAAAATAATCTCAAACATTCACAGAGCAAAACTCGACAAGCCTAACTTTGGAAAGTATCTTTCAGAAGGATTATGTGCAAAAAGGATGAAGGGGAAAAATAACAGCAAGTAAGTAGATACAATAAATCAAGGAATAGATAGACTACATCAATACATTAAGAACTAATTCAAAGACACAATGGGAATTTCACACAGTTTATCCGCTGAGAAGTAAGCATCCTCTTCTTGAGTCATATCTAAGTCATTGAGCATGAAGCAATTTCAAGCTCTGCTCTAAGCCGGAGTTCTGTTATTGGAATAGGATCATCATTTTCAAAAAAATGGTTCTGTGACGGGCAGATCAATGTCAGTCGGACCTGTTTCTGCAGCACTTTTGATAATTCCTTCTTCATGTTCGATGAAATGAGCTTATCCCTCTTCATTCAGAACTGGCACTGGAATTGGGGCCATGATGGATCCTCAGGTTGCGAATCTAGGGAGCCATCAAGGCTGAATGTATGTATGCTGACAGGTTCTATAACAAATACTCTGTCTTGCTCATGGACCATATCAACAGGTCCTGATTCTGGCGCAGGTGGAGGGATATCTAAGTTGGAGGCTAGGAGTGAGGAGGGGTCAGGAAGGGCCCCTCATAGAGAGAGTGGTGCTTCTCTTTATGCAGGGATAATGTTCGTTTCTGCTTGGGTAGCAGGATTCTAAGGCACTTACTCAATTTAAACATAAAGGTTCTCTATTTTAGGAATGGGGGCAGCCATGCAGAGGGCCACACTCTGCAGCCCCTTTAGGAGGTCTTGACCCCAGAGGAGGTTGCAGCCAGGGCTAATGGCATTCACCGCGCATAAACAGCAGTGCCGGTTTATGTGGGGTGTGGTCAACCTCAGTAGGATAGTAGGGATTTCCCTTTTGACACTATCCACCCACTGGATAGTGTCTTGTTGATTTGGACACCAGCAGGCACATGGTCCCATACTTTCAAGGAGACCTTTGTCCCAATGTCCTCAAGAACTTGAACCTGCTGAAGGGGAGCGCAGCCTTCAGGGGAAGTGACTGTGATTCACTCAAGAGCTGGTCATTCCCATGGCATGGCTAGAGTAGTGATGAATATGAAGGATGAAGACAAGGGCTGTGCAGTGGATTTTCGGCACCTGGGTCAATACTTGGCGTGTCCCTTGGTGCCTCAGGTCTCACAGGATGCATTGCTAAAGTCCCTGCTAGGAGTTGCAACAATGGGGTTAGGCTTGGATGGCACTGCCATCTGCACTGCCTTCATGGGCTGGCAGTATGCTTCTGACTGGCCAGTTTGCTTGCAGTAATTGCTTATGGTTGGAGAGGAAGGATTTTTCTTGAGCCTGTACGTGGCCATAGAAGAGGTTATACAATGGGAGTCTGAATAAGACCAAGGGAGCTCAAAACCATCAGCCATATTGTAGCACTTATGGAAAGTGGTTGGCTGCTTTTCAGTAATGTATAGGGTGAGTGGCTCTGGGGCATTTCCAGAAATCCTCACTCATTATTTGATTCAGGAGGTCTGCTCTTAAAGGCCCAGTCGGACCAGGATTGGCCAGCAGCCTTGGGAAGTACGTGCCACTGCTCGCATCAACAGTCTGGGCAGAACTAGTAAGCCTCAACCCAAGCTCTCCTGAATGCCAAGATGTCACCAAGGGCTTGGAGGGTGTCCCTTCCTTTCCCTTTCATGTACTTAGCCAGGATCATTGCCCTCTCAGTGTTCGTCGCATCATACTGTCATGGTGGAATGAGCTGGGTGATAGTAGAGATGGCAGAGGTGGAGGCCCCAGGCTGATGAGGAGGAATGTTGTATGGTTACTGAGACAGTGCTAATGCATTCTGACGCTCTTTGTCTTTCTCCTCTTTTCTAAGCTTTCCCATCAATAATTCCTTGCTCTCTCTCTCTCTCTCTCTCTCTCTCTCTCTCTCTCTCTCTCTCTCTCTCTCTCTCTCTCTCTCTTTTCTTGGTCTTTTTCTTCTTTTTCTTTCTCTCTTTGCACCACCCTCACTCCTTGGCTTCCCTCTTAGCTGTTATTGCATACATTTTACTGAGTTTGTAGAAGACAGAGTCTGAACCATACCTAGGTACTCGTAACAGTGTGTTGGGCGAATATCCTTCTCAAGATTCCGTTCTCAAACACTTCCAACCTTCGTTCCAGATCCTTTGCTAGCCTCCAGGTTTCACAACCATAGGTTAACATGGGTCTAATAATGGTTGTATAGGCCTTCACCTTTGTTCTCCTTGATAAGATATTGCTATTGAGAACTTCGGCTAAAGCCCAGCTACATCTGGCTGCCGCTGCTGTTCTTAGTTTTACCTCTTCCTCTACTCTATTTTCATCTGTACCTGTTGATCCAAGGTATTTGAAATTCTCAACAGCTTCCAACTCCATGTTTCCATACACTCTTGCCTTGAAGGTTTTCAGATTCTGGTTTTAGCCTCATTTATTTCCAGGCCAACTTGATTTGCAGCTTCTCTATATGTAAAACTGTTTAATAATAATTATAATAATAATAAAATAAATAGATAAATAAATAAAATAAGTAAATAAAGGCTGGCAACATGTGTTTTTATAAATTTTGCCTCTTCTCCTGCAAGACCGAAAACCTCATTTTCCCAGACTGTAGCTGGAAATAACTTGTTCCCATGATGCAAAACTGGCTCCCTTGCAATACTACCCTCCCAAAGAATAGGCTCTGTTTGTCCATATACAAATTGCTTATAGATCTACCTACCTACCTTTCTGCTTGCCGCCAGTTGTAGATTTCTGTAAAAGAAAACTATTGTGTCGTCTTTGTCTGTCCGCCCGCCCCCAGATCTTAAACACTGCTGAGGCTAAAGGGCTACAAACTGGTGTGTTGATCATCCACCCTCCAATCATCAAACATACCAAATTGCAGCCGTCTAGCCTCAGTGGTTTTTCTCTCATTTAAAGTTAAGGTTAGCCATAATCGTACTTCTGGCAGCACTATAGGTACCAACAACATAGACCAACACCGGACCGTGGCTTAGTTTCAGGGGTGCAGTTAAGAGTATTATGGGCCGTGGCTGAGTCTACTACTGGTCAGAAAACTCAATTGCGCCGAAGAAACTTTGGCGCATTTTTTTACGTTTGTTATCGTGCTCGCTTCTCTTCGTATACATACTTGTTTCAAGGTCTGTAAGTAAAGCTGCTCTTCTGCCTGCGTTTCTGGGCTCTGTCTGCATTTCTGCTTCTCTACTTTCTGTCTGCTTGCTCCTCCTCCTCCCGCCGTCACTCGATACGGCCACTTTGGCTGTCTGTAAGTTTGCTGTCTCTTCGACTGTATGCCGCTCTTTCTGTATTTGCTAACTTGAATGGCCTCCCAAGCTCTTGTCATTTCACCTTTTACACTCAACGGCTGAGAGATAAGCAACTAGAATATCAAAATGTACCTACGTTGAAAAAGAGAATGCAAAAGTAAGAGAAAGAGAGAGAGAGAGAGAAAGAGAGAGAGTTGGGCGGAGGGAGTAAATTCCCTCGGGACTAGCAAAAGGAAATAGAAAATTGCCAGATCATGGAAATTGCTTTTTTATTGTTACTAATTGAACCCAGACGTATTCACATAGCAATCAGCGGTCTTCATTAGAGAACTGTAAAAAATCATTTGATGCTAATTTTGGGTGCTCGCTTTCGCCTCTGCAATATTAATTGGAGTTTTGAGAAGTCTTTGAATTTCTATACATTTTCTCACCCTCGTAGATAAAAATGCTGTTGATAAAGGTTTTTCTAAGAAAAAGGGAAGCTGGTTACATCATTAACTAAGGAAGGTTATTTCTACATTTTTGTAATAAGCAGTTTTCTCGACTTTTCATTATTTACTTTGAAAATAATCATCATATTTACCCACATTTGCAGACGAAGATAGTAATATTACTTTGAATGCTGGGGTCTATTTTGGTAGCAATTATCCGTTGCACTTTCAACGTAGTTGAACAAAACTAGTCTGGACTGGCAAGAGGAATTAGTTCAATTATTCTAAACGTTAAAGTATGATATTTAGAAAAAATCTCTTGATGCAGAGGTATACTAAAGAATATAGAAAATGTTTTTTCTGGCCCTGTTAAATTTCGTATCAATTTAGATTTTTTTACTATTGCGGTGGTCTTTTTTTAAATCCTGAAAATATCCTTCCTTGTCCTTTGCTTTCGAGTTTATTCCTTGAGGCCATGATAACTAACATCCAAAGTAGTCTTTGGATAGTCATGGTAAATATGGACCCTATTTGTTACATCAATCCCGTACTTTTTTGTTAGCTAGCTATTGTTCAGTTTTCATCAGTTTCTTCTTCCTCGCTAACGGGCCTTGACTGCAAAACAGGATTTTTAGCTAACTGCTACAGAAAGACAAAAAATGAGCATTTGATATTTTGTAGATTTCGATTCTGCGACCGTGATGCGAGACGTCTATATGAGGCCTGTACATCAACTTTAATTTGAATTTGTGTGTATCAGAATTTTACTACTTATGTTATATATGTTACAAGCAAAACCATGCCAATCATTCCAATGTTCTCCTTCAAACTAAGATCACTCACTAATAGGATCTCTCTCTCTCTCTCTCTCTCTCTCTCTCCCTCTCTCTAGGATTTTGAAAGATCCCAAAACCTTTGACGGCCCGGAAGTCTTTGAAGATGGATTTCCACTCACAGCACCTCCGAGATGAATAGATAATTTCCGCCTCATGCTACTCCTCTCCCCTCTCCTACCGTTCGACTAGCCCCCCCCCCCCCCTCGCCCCCCACACACTTCTCTCCCTTTCCAGTTTTCAATCTGCAGACTTATGTGATATTTCATCACTTCTCTGAAATTTGTTGCTCGGAGGCGACGTTCTTTATGATGCTGACGATGATGGTGACTGAAACTGATGTAACGAACTTCAAGTGTTGCCCTTTGGTGTCCTTGGTGTCTGTTGTTATGGGCAGTATATTACCGAAATGGTTTCATTGTCACAATGGTCTCCTTAGCTATGATCGTAATAGCGAGCAAAAAATGAACTTTTTTCGTGGACCTAATAAAAGGTTGTGGCAATCTGGGCAATTAAACATGTAAATTACTAACTCAAGATTTCCGGCATTCTTTCTCTGTAGCTGACATTTTTTTGTTTTTCATTTGTCGAAAGTACCGTCATTTGTTGTTTCTTACTAGAATATGTTTGTCTCGTCATTTAGATAAGTAATCTTAATACATTATTCGAGTTTTGGTGGATAATGTTTGAGGGTACGCAAAATATGTTCGAAAAGCATTTACGTTTACAGAAGTGAAACCATTTGCGTAAAGAATTTTGCTAGGACTAGGAACTCGATTTCTTGCGGGAAATGTTCCAAGGAATGCTGAAATCATTTAAATCACATATTGTCCGCTTATTCAATTTTCACGATTGCCAGTTATCCATTTGCATCCAGGATACAAAGAATTATTTACCTCGTTACCAACACCACAACATAAGGGACCAATTTGACAATGAATGTAACTGTTCATTTTTGCACAAAAGCTTTTTTAGTTTTAGGGTGAGGTTCATTTGAAAATGATATGCGGAAAGCTAAATCTATCTTGTACAAGAAAATAAATTGTACCTGAACAACATATCCAGACTCCTGATTTTATTCTAATTAATTTATATACTATTAATGTACAGCATGTTTCCTTGCTGTTAAACTTTCTCTCTTTTCAGGAATTTAAATTATAACTCAAAGTTTTGTAACGGCCGTTTTTTTTTTTTTTTCATTTTTGGGGGGGGGGGTTTTTTTTTTTTTTTTTTTTGGGGCGGTGGTCGGGGTTGGTGAGTGTGGA
The DNA here is from genome assembly GCF_015104395.2 of Macrobrachium nipponense. Lineage (NCBI taxonomy): Eukaryota > Metazoa > Arthropoda > Malacostraca > Decapoda > Palaemonidae > Macrobrachium > Macrobrachium nipponense. The sequence goes on from NC_061088.1 coordinate 50,513,949, forward strand.
AATAAATAGAAAATGAATGTTTGGTGTTTGTAAATCTGCAATACTTCATTAGACGGAGGTGGTAAAGCTTCGCAAGCTTTGCCCGTCCGCCTCGATAGCCAGTCCTAGAGATACTCTATGATCGCGTGTTGATCTGTCAGTAGATTTACTTGTTACTAGTTTTCCATCATATACACACGGTCAGTTACCAGTCACTAGTTTTCCG
>NC_061088.1:50514653-50517153 GCF_015104395.2 Macrobrachium nipponense
TCACTAGTTTTCCGTCAAAACAGCTAATTTGTTTAGAATAAAGACAGCCTTTCTCCAAACTCGAGGGACTATGATTTATAAATTTTAGGCAGTCAAGCCAAGCTCGGGGCATTCTCGGGCATTCAGCGATGAAGACAGTGGGAGGAGAGAGTTAAGTGCTTATAGGCTGAAAGACTTCCCTGAAATAAAGGAGATGAAGCACAAGGATCTAAAAGTAGAACTGGAAGGATATCCCACCAGTTCCAGAGTGTAACATTAGCTTGATAATATCTATATATATATATATATATATATATATATATATATATATAATATATATATATCATTTGTGAATTATTTGTAGGAAGATATAACTATCAACAATAACGCGAATATTGTAAAATATTTGTTGTATCTCTTGCTTTGGGAGCCATGTAGCAAGACTTCACAAGCATCACAGACAAAGTCAGCTCCAACATCCAACAGCATAGCTACCCCTTGGTCATTTCTGCAAATGCACGTGTGAAATTCAATTTCATATTTACAGTATTCAATTCGATAACAGCCTTGTTCTTTATCATAAGCCTGAAAGTCTAGTGCCTTGGAACAATTTCATAACTATCTTGAATTAAGTTACTTTTAAAGTGAATATCTGAATTTCATATATCATTTGTGATTTATTTTTAGGAACATATAACTATCTACAATAATGCGCGTATTTAGAATATTTTTTGGTATCTCTTGCGTGGGGAACCATGTAGTGAGACTTCACAAGCCTCACAGACAAAGTCAGCTCCAACCACCAACCGCGAAGCAACCCCATGTTCATATGTTTACCTGTCATTAGTTTTCTGTCTGCATGCCCGGTCAAAACAGCTCATTCCGAACTCCCGTTTCTCTCTTACTTTGTCTCTCTTGTCTCTTACAAGATATCCTTCTAATCAATCAATATCAGATGCGATAATATCATGATAATAATGTATGTTACACAAACATATTTAAGGGTATTTCACAGTATGAAGTTATGATACATATTCAGTCAGCCCAAGTGCCACGCTGGATGGGTGGTTTTCGAGCTCGGCTGCCAATCCGGCCGAAGTTCGATTCCCTGCTCTGCCAACTTGGAATCAGAGGAATTTATTTCTGGTGATTGAAATGCATTTCTCGATATAGTGTGGTTCGGATCCCACAATAAACTGTAGGTCCCGTTGCTAGGTAACCAATTGGTTCCTAGCCACGTAAAAATATCTAATCCTTCGGGCCAGCCCTAGGAGAGCTGTTAATCAGCTTAGTGGTCTGGTTAAACTAAGATCCAGCCCAAGCTAAGGCGCTCTCTCATTACACAGTTCCTTCTGTCAAATCTAGCTCAATAGGGACTATATCTAATGATCCGTAACAAAAATAAATGATCTTTGGGAATGCGTCATAGTCAGAACTGAATATAAAGGACCGTTTTGCACGATTAGCTCCCACGGAAAATAATATCATCTCCTAAATAGAGTGGATGGTAGTCAAGTTACTCTTGATGGAAAAAAGACTTTGTACTGACCTACACGACAAATGACTGAGGTACGCCTATTCTTTCGAATTTTGTCTGATCATTTAAAATATCTCCCATTTTATTTAAGTATCACAGGTGTGTATAGAAAAAACACATTTACTGGTTTGGGAATGAATTTTTACTCCATAGAGCTTAGATTGAGCTTTCATGACGAAATATCCTTTCTGGTGAGGTATTTTAGTAATAACTGTTTTGCTTCACGACTTTTTGTCAGATCTCTAAACAAACTGCTAATAAAAAAAATTGTGCATTCAACACCTGTATCTACTGTGCCGAGACTGAAGATGTATGCAAGTTTCCCTTTCGTGCATGATGATACCTTCAGGAGAGCATGCACATCCATTATTCAAAAGAGGTTTCCGGCTGTGGGCTTGAAAATTATCCCCAAAAATCCCTTAACTATTGGATCTCTGTTTAGAGTCAAAGACCGACTCAGTCCTCTGCTTTCGTCCAGTGTCGTATATAAACACACTTGCCCGAGATGTGATCACGGGACATACGTGGGATGCACGAAGAGGCTGTTGAAGGTTCGAATAGATTCCCACAGGGGCATAAGCCATAGAACAGGTAGTAGATTACCTAATCCGGAATAATCTAATATACGTAATCATTCAAAAACATGTAAAACTTATATTGACAGCAAGGATTTTTCTGTCTTAGGCCAACTGCGGAACAACAACGACCTGACTATCTTAGAATCTATAATTATTAAAAAGACTGTACCGTTGATAAACACCCAACCGTCCTCAGTAAAATTGTTCAAGGCATAGTTTGGGCAGCTGATTTGCCTCACTCTGTTTTTACTTATTTTTGTTAGTCTTACTCTGTTTTCGTATTGGTAGGTGTTTTTAAAATTTTAGTGAAATCCTGTAATTTGTTTGCCTTTGAAGGTACTGTGTAATTTCAACTTTTTACTTTATTGAAAGCTGTTACCATTACATTTTTAAAATAAATCAAATC
>NC_061088.1:50522153-50532584 GCF_015104395.2 Macrobrachium nipponense
TGGTTGAAATCATTATGTACCCGCCATGTTCAGGATTATGATGTACAGAGGCCAAGGGTGATTAGACCTTCATTTTTCTTGCCCTCCTGGGAAAAAAAATTTGTTCCAGTTGGTCTTCTTTTTGCCTGTGATTGAATTTATGCTTACCATTATGAGCTCTTGACTAAGGTTAACGGGCTATCTTTTTACCATCTTAACCTAAATTGCACATTGATGTATGGGATATAACTAGGTTCGGTCACCTTACACCTAGCCTGCTCATTCATCCTGTGACATTTAAGTTCTGTGTGATCTGTATACCATCCAGGTAAATGTATAAACGAGCCATTTAGAGCTCTCCCGCGCTCGTGCCTCCTGTCTATTCAGGCGCGGCTGTCTAACTAGAGCTACCAACTGTATATACTCTCTACTAGCTAATTGATATGGGGCTATTAGACAGCAGCATTTGGGACATTAAACTACCAAACTAAAGCCGAGCTAGGGACACATAAGTAAAACAAGATTAGCTGACACTGAACCCCATGTTGAGTTACACAGCAGTGAAGTCACCAGTTTGCCCTGGTTGTGCGATGACACTCACTCTTTTAACTAAAGCTAAAGATAAAACCACAACCTAAATTAGACATTTTTCCTGCCTACTGAATCCTGAGATGCAATTATTTAAGGTTTTTAGGTTTTTGTCTGCCATATTGGATACCATCTTTCGTTATGTACGTTATATGAAATCTTTAACAGAGATACATTTTACTTCTGCTTAGTGACTCTGCCTAAAACGTATGTAACCAAAGCAAGTGCATAAAAACAACCAGGGCACATGAGTCCCACATTAAAACCATGAGTAGCGGCCTCATAAAAAAAGGTAGCCATTTTGAAATTTTGAATGGACACCCAGGAATTCTCAAAATGTGGCCTATGGAGAAGTTGTTCCAAATTTCATGCTTGTATCATTAACTGAAGTATTTTAGTAAAAAAAAACATTATTTTCCCTGCTATACTATTTGCCCACACATATCCAGAGAATTGTCTGGCATATACTTTACCCACTACTTCTCCGTCTATACACAGCAGGCACGTTCGACAGTTTAATTTATAACCCTGCTCGGAAAAACGAAATACAATTCCCGGACTACAAACTCAAATTTTTACGTTCAAGTTGATATACTTTGGTCAGGAACTTGGCGTTGATGTGCACTACTGTTCAAAAAATGTAATAAAATTTTTCCAACAGTCCAACTATTGTATGCGAATAATTTGGAATAAATGATTTCGAACTAGAGAAAGAACAAACGTACCACAGTGCACGTTTGATTGTGCCTGTCAATTATTCACTGCATATTTCAGTTACTTTGATTGAGCGTAGCACCGACTTACAAATTGATAGATCTTCAGCCAGTCTGCCCGTCGGTTTGTCTTTCTGAAATAACTTTAATTTTATTGCCTTGTTTCTTTTTCCTTTTTTACATTAATGGAGATTTTCTTTAAGTATTTGTAAATAAAAATTAAGTGTTGTAAAATGTTCCATTATGTATTTTCGTCACTTTTTTTCTACCTAAAGACTACCTGATCATTTGAAAGAAATGGTAATAACTGTGATATCGATTTCATTACCTTGCACAATTGTGTAAAATATATATGAAATTATTATTTGCATGTGTGGTATGAATGAAAAATCTGCATACGTCGAATGCCCCAACCCAAAATCCGGGTAATACGATAAACACTTGAATTATATAATCAAGGAATGATGAAGCACTTCCTACGCACAAATAAAAAAGAAAAGGTTAACAGTAGAGGTGAATCATCTGTTGCTAGAATAGAGTGGAATATAAACGGATATTAAACATTTTTCCTCCTTGCCAATCTAACAGTAAAGATTATATTAATTTTTTAGACTATCACAATAGATATTCGGCACTGTCTATTCTCCAAGGAAAGCTTCATGTTCATATATATATATATATATATATATATATATATATATATATATATATATATATATATATATATATAATATATATGTATATATATTATATATATATATATATATATATATATATATATATATATATATATATATATATATATATATATATATATACATATATATATATGTATCCTTTTTATTCTACTTCATCTTTTTGAAATCCTGGCGTGGCCTCATCGCATATTTATTTATTTTATGATTTATTGTCTGTGCCTAATCCCATGTTCCCTTTGACTTACCCTATGTTCTATTTGTATGACTTATGAAATTTAGGCAGTAAATCCAAGCCTTGGAGCAAAGTCAGTCCTTTAATGATTAAGGCATTAATTATCATAGTCATCCTATTCGAATGGGTGGTTTTTTTTTATAGTGTGGTGTTCCGGGTTGCATCCAACCAGGATCCTTCGGAGTCCATCACTTTTCTCACTTGTGTGTTGTTTCTAGGAGCACACGCTTCTGCAGGAGTCCTGGAGCTACTTCGGCATCTAGTGTTTCCAGGTTCCTTTTAAGAGAACTTGGGATCGTGCCTAGTGTTCTTAAGATTATGGATACAGTTTCCACTGACATATCCCATATCCTTCTTATTTCTATTTTCAGGTCTTGATACTTATTAATCTTTTCTCTCTTTCTCTTCTACTCTGGTGTCCATGGTATTGTGACATCAATGAGTGATACTTTCTTCTTGATTTTGTCAATCACCATCACGTCTGGACTACTGGCACATATCACCCTATCTGTTCTGAAACTATAGTCTCAGAAGATATTTGTGTAATTGTTTTCTATCACTCTCTCTCGTGCCACTTATTACTGCAAGGTAAGTGGTGTTTCTTGCACAAGATCCATCCCTCTTTTGTACTGGTTCTGTGCAATTGCTGGACATTCGCTTGGTATGTGGTTTATGGTCATTCTTTGGACATATCTGGTTCTTAGGGCTTGGTCTTTTGCCACAATTAGCAGTCCTTGTTTCCTTCTTGAGTTCTCCCCTCTGTAGCCATTGCCATCTTTCATCACCAGCCAGTTCCTTAGTGTATTGTCCATACATTGGTTTGTTGTGCCATTTTCCTGTCTGTATATTTCTGGGTCTTCATTTCATTTTATCAGTCCTTCTTCCCATGCACTCAATTACCACTCGTCTTCACTGATTTTCAGATATTGACCCAGTGCTCTGCTCTATATATTGAAGCAGTCCTCTATGCTTAGGAGCCCTCTCCCTCCTTCCTTTTGTGTTATGTATAGTCTGTATTTGCTCTTGGGTGTAGTTCCTTTGTGTATTGTCATGTTTTTCCTAGTTTTCTGGCCTATGCTGCAGAGTTCATCCTTCATCCACTCCACTACTCCTGTGCTGTATCTAATTACTGGTAAGGCCCATGTGTTTATGACTTTCATCATATTTCTGGCACTGAGTATAGTCTTGAGTACTGTCTTAAGTCTCTTCATATATTCTTCCCTGATCATGTCCTTCATCGGTTGGTGTTTTATATCCTCTTCTATTATTCCCAGGTATTTGTATACTGTCTCGTCTATGTGTTTGATGTTATTCCCATCTTGTAGCTTTATTCCTTCAGTGCTTGTGACTGCCTTTTTGTATGTTGATCGAGGCACATTTTTCTGTTCCAAAGTCCATCCTGATGTCCCCAGATGCAATCCTTACAGTCTGGATTAGGGTATCTATTTCCTTGATGCTCTTACCATACAGCTTTGTGTCCTCCAAGAACATCAGATGGTTAATTAAGTGGCCTCCTCTACTGAGTTGGTACCCAGCATCCATCTTCTGTTGTACTTTTGTCATTGGAATCATGGCTACTACGAAGAGTAGTTGAGACAATGAGTCACCTTGAAAGATCCCACTCCTGATGTTAACCTCTGCTAATCTTATCCCAGAGCTTGTAAGGACTGTATTCCAATTGTGTATTGTATTTTTGAGGAAGCTCATGGGGTCTTCCTCTGCCCCATATATTTTTTTAGGCATTCTATTAGCCACTTGTGTGGTATCATGTCGAAGGCTTTCTTGTAGTCAGTCCATGCACTGCTTAGGCTAGTTTTCCTTCTCTTACTATTTTTCATTACCATTTTATCTATTATGAACTGGTCTTCTGTGCCCCTATACTTCCTTATGCAGCCTTTGTGTTGGCAGGGGATGGTGTTTGTATCATCTAGGTAGTTGTATAACCTTTCACAGATGATGCCTATTAGTAACTTCTACATTACTGGACATATTTTTGAGGAAGCTCATGGAGTCTTCCTCTGCCCCATATATTTTTTTAGGCATTCTATTAGCCTACGTGTGTGGTATCATGTTGAAGGCTTTCTTGTAGTCAGTCCATGCAATGCTTAGGTTAGTTTTCCTTTTCTTACTATTTTCCATTACCATTTTGTCTATCATGAACTGGTCTTTTGTGCCCCTATACTTCCTTATGCAGCCTTTGTGTTGGCAGGGGATGGTGTTTGTATCCTCTAGGTAGTTGTATAACCTTCCACAGATGATAACTGTTAGTAACTTTTACATTACTGGTAGGCAAGTGATAGGCCTGTAGTTACTTGCTATATTTCCCTTGTTCATGTCGTTTTTTACCAAGGATGTTCTCCCTGTGGACATCCATTTGGGCACATGATGGTTTGTGATACAATGCTGGAGTTCTGCTACTTGCGTGTGTAGGCCTTGATGTTTTTGAGCCAGTATCCATGGACTTCATCGGGACCTTGGGCTTTCCAGTTGGGCATTTTCTTAAGTTGGTGTTTGATTGTGTCTGTAGTGATCTCGGTGAATCTTTGTTTCATTATCCCCATTTCTTCCATCTTGACTTCCTGGAGCCATGTTGTATGTTTGTTGTGTGATACCAGATTTCTCCATGTTTTCCCAGAGTCTCTTACTTGGTTCAACTTTAGGAATTTCCTGGTGGTTGTCTTCCCCTCTTAGTTGGCTGTATTGCCTTTCCTAGTTAGTTCCAAAGATTTTGTTCTGTAGGTATCCTTTATTCCTGTACATGTACCATTGGATCTTATGCGCTTTGGCTTTAAGCCTATGTTTTATATCTTCTATTGTGTTATTTAGTCCCTTCTCCTGTACTTTGTATTTCTCGTTCAGCTCCTCCTGTGTTTTATTGCGTCTTACCCTCTTTTCTGCCATGTCTTTCAGTTTACTAAAGTCAGATCTCATCACCATGATTTGTCTTTCCAGGTGTCTTTTCCAAGGCAGTTGATGTTTTGGTTTCTGTTGGGTTGGTTATGATGGTGGTGTTAGTGTTTGTATCCCCATGAGTTCTGGTACTAGTCTTGCTCCTGCATATGCCAGATTATTTGTTTCTGTGATACTGGTGGTGTGTATTAGACTCATTATTTCATTAACTTCACTTGTTTTCTCCTTTAGCTTTTTTGTATTGTAGGGTTTTATAGAGGAAATCTTTGTTCTTTCTGTATCTGGCTTCATCCATTGTCTGATCTTTTCCATCCATACCGACCTCTCTGTTACATCTTCGGTGTTTCTTTGTGTGCTGTTGTTTGGTAGCTGATCATTCCTGTCGTCTTCTGTGGTATTGTCTCTTAGTTCATCTTCTTGTCCTTGGTTGCAGGGTTTGATTTCTCCTTCCAGTTCCTCTCTTTCTGTTGTGGAGAGCCAGTTCTTTATCTTTATGTTCCTTACTTGGTCTGCCAACCTTGGTTCTGTTTGTGGAGAGTTATTTCTCTGTATCCTCTTTCCGTCAGGTTGCTTCTGATGTAGCATTTCCATATTTACTTATTCTCTACTCTTGTCCATTTCTTCTTCTGGTTTGCCTCTGTAGCTCCAGTCTCTGGTTGCTGGTTACTGTCGTTGTGCGGTGGTCAGTTGGTGGAATGACAACCTTCAAGTACCTGACCATCCTCCCCGTCAATTGGGCTGTGTACCTGGCTGTCAGACGAAGCTCCTCTTTTGCCAGAGAATCATTTACGTTGTTGTCATTTGATCTTTCATTTCTTTCCATCATTGCTGAGTTTTGCTATTTAACCCATAGCTGGGCCATACCCCATTGGGAATAGGTACTCATTCACAGCTGAGTAGACTGAGGAAACTGTGGTAAAGATACTTTCCTAAGGAATCAACAAAGAAGAGTGTGTTCACCCATCCAACGACTGACCAGCCCCAATGTTGCTTAACCTGTCCATTCAGAAGATGAAAGCCTATTCATATGGAGCAATCCCACGGCGGGTATTGACTTTAAATTTAAGTTTCCATAGAATATTTTGTTCATTAGGAAGATGAGAAGGTAAAGAGAAATTCAGAAAGAGGAAATCTCACTTATTGAATAAAATAATAAATTGATAAATAGATAAAAATATATTGAAATAAAAGGAGAATAGTATTAGGGTAGTAATGCATTGCATCTTTGCTTGAACTTTTGTAGTTCCAACTGCACAACATCTTCAAGGAGGCTGTTTCACAGTCCAACGCTGTAGGGAATAAAAGAACGAAACCTTCCACAGCAGGTTGTTCTGGGCAGGAAAATGGGATCAGGAGTCAATTGTGAATGTGAAAGATCTCTTTTGAAATACTACTTATGTAAAATTGACAAACAAGAGACCATCCGTCAATGACCTAGTTTTAGGAAACAGAAACCTACCACCACAAACCACACTATTTAAAAGAGATAAATCTCTGGTAGAAGCAGGTATCCACACCTGAGAACAGTTGTCTGCTAGTAAAGGCAGTACAATTCACCTAAAACAGGTTGCATTGATTTTATCACTGTTATAAATATATGGGGCCTTATGAACAATACCCTACTTTCGTGAAGCATTTGCTAAAACTTTCATTAGATGGTTCTCAAAAGTAGATGTGAGTCAAAAGTTACACCTCGAACAGTTAAAAGCTTTAGACTCATTCAGCAGAGTCCCATCCACCTGAAGTGGAAGAAGGTGTGGAAAAACAATACCAGATCCCTTAATCAATAGTGTTTTCGTTTTACCTGGAGTTCAGCCTCATAACCTGCCATTCACTGATCCTGTCCATGTCCTGATTCAGGCTGAGGGCAGCTTCGTTTCTCACAAATGGATAGTTTACTACACCCACAAGTGTTGCGCCATCAGCATATTATACAATCTTGTTTTCCAGGTCAACAACCATATCACTTGTATATATGCTAAAAATAACAATGGACCAAGAACATTACCCACTGGAGCTCCAGACACAATAGGTCTTAGTTCACAAAAGATTCCATCAACAGCAACTCGCTGCTGCATACCTGTAAGGAGATCTTGAATTAATCCTAAAACATATCCACCCACTTCATGGATCTTATGTGTATAAATAAGTACCTTGTGATTTACTAAATGGAAAGCACCACGAAAACATATATGAACTGTTCTGCAATCAAACCATTATCAAGGTTCTATTGCAATGGCATGTCAAGTCTAAAAGAGCACTGTAGGTGCCTAACTACTTCCTATAAGCATATATACTATCTGCTAACAATCCTTGAGATTCCACATACTTATAAAGTAACTTAAAGATAAGTTTTTCAGCAACTTTGGAGAGCACAGAGATTATAAAAATTGATCTGTAGTTACTGCAGTCTGCAGATATGCAACTCTTTGAAATTGGCATTGTATTAATAAGCTTACATTGACATAAAATCAATAGAATTGACTAACCTTGGGAAATAATGCACTAAAAACTTTTCTTAGAAAAACAAAGTGAAAAAGCCATCAGGATCTTCTCCACCTTAGCTATCAAGATGATAAGGATTTTCCTAACATACCTGGAGTGAAATGCAAATTTAGTAACTGGTTCAGGATGACAAGTATCAGGGAGAGGGACATCCTCAGCTGATTGATTAGCTTCCAAAGCTTGATGAAGTGGTTTGGCTTTACCTTGGGGCCAGTGACCAATCCACCATCTGTTAGTTGCGGAATGGAAGACAAGCCTGACCCAAAGATAGATGATGCCAATTTGGTCCACCATGGATGAGGCTGAGTAATTCCTTCAGGTTTCCTCTTCAAGGAATTATTGTAATTTCTCTCTGCTGAATAGTATGTTCTATTCACAGCACTGCGAGATTTGACAAAAATAGTGTAATTTCCATGTGAACAGTATGATCTCTATGCATTGAAATTTGTCTGTTTGTCATAGTAAACTCATTTACACATATCATCAAACTATGGCTGGTCATTTGTCATGAATTTGATGACCTTTCTCGGTACATACTTTAAAATACCCATCAGCATTTCATTAAAGTTCTTGGGATCAGGACCTAAAATAATATCTGGTTTTCAATTAACACTGCATATACTACACCAAGAAAGGAGTATTGTTGGCAGATAGAGTGGATACACATGCTGCGGGTGTGGATGGCCAGGTGAGCAGACTGCAGAGGGCTGGGAGGGCCATTGTGTGCTTTGAAGCTTTGTCAACTTCTATTGGAAAATTGTCAACATCATATAAATTGCCATTTTGTTTATTTCATTTGAATGACTAATAGAAGAGTATCATGACTACAATAACATAATAGAAGTTTTATGGCTCGGAAAGCACTGGAGTGCCCTTCATTGAATGCCTATGGAGACACCAGTGCACTAGTTCTAAGACATGCTCTGCTGCTTTGTCCAGTTGCACTTGTTTTCTTGGTAATCACATATTAAATGTGTACTGTGTGGTACCATAATGCATCATACAGATTTTGTGACTTTTGTATATGGGTCCACCACCTTATAAGCTGACCCTTCAGGAGAAGCCAGCTACATGTTTATGACCTGTATCATTGGTGAGTACACCATAGCACAACCTACCTTATGGGACATCAGGAATGCAAAACACAAGCTGAAGAAGTATTCTACTAATTTTGGGCAGGAGACCTCCAGGATAGGCCCTCAAGGTCATGGCCAAGTCCCACCATGAGTAGGTTGAACAGTCTACCTTGGTCTAGTTTCATCAGCAGAGGTCAGCCAGTGAGCAGGGGTGCTGAGTTGAAGACTGTTGCTATGAAGTTATCAGGTCTGTGTGGGGTTGCAGACTTAAAGACATCTGAGGATGGGCTGTTTCAGTTCAAAGTTTGACATGGGCATACCAACAAGAAAATCATGACAAATCCTTGGATGGTTCCGAGAAGGGGATGGGGGGATTTTAGCAGATGTCAAAAGAGCTGTCTTGAGTGAAATTTCCAATGCTGACAAACTTGCTCTGTTTTATTTATCTCTGCCCAAGAATGCCGTGACCGTAAATAAGAAAAAGAATTTACCTAATCAAAAGCTTTCCAAACAATATATGTCTGCTTTGTTATGTACAAAAGCTTCTGGTGGTCATCATTGCAAACCAAATGCAGTTGGACTTGTGAGGCAACATCATGCCATATATAGCTCGATGAATAGTCTCCCATTGAGCATATTTACTATCAGACACATGACCATGCCATTGCTAGACATCGGATCAACAATGCACCTGCTCATCCTGTTGTAAATCAGGTGGTTGGTGAGAAAGACTTTATTAAGGTCCTTTCTTTAGCCTCCGAATACAATTTTACTTATGCAAATGATGGACCAAGGTACTGTTAAATAAAATGGCTATACTAGAGGAATTTACATGAGGTGATGGTGTGTTTGAGGACAAAGAAGAGAAGGAACAAGGCTTGGATACAAAGGGAGTGGACTCTGGACAAGCTTTGAAACCATACGCTGGAATATTACCAGCTAAAACCTGGCAGATGCAGACTTTGGAGAATGCATGGAAATATATCCCGTTGAAGGCCTAATCTACTTTGAAGGCTTTGACATCAATGGCTTATTTGCTGAATTCGCAAATGGAAAGTGACAACATTCCCAAGGATGACGTACGAGAGTGGCTAGGGAGATATCGTCTCTATATTGGGAATATATCTTCGGTTTTGAATGGAAATGGAGAGGTCTTTTCTCGACATCTTCCATTTACATACTGGCAAATAAGACACCAAGGGGGTAACCCATGGCAATACCATCTACCTGTCAAAAGAGGTCGCCCCTGTGTGAAAGGATGGGGGACTGCTTGGTGCAGATTTGGGTATGACGAAGGATGTGTGTGCCAATAAACCACTGATGATTCCTACCTCAACAAGAAACGCCATAATGTATCACAAAACCGAATATTACAACCAGTTCAGAATTGAAGTCAAATCATGAAAAGAATAATTGCCAGTGGTACGACACCTACAAATCCTGACAAGAGGTTTTCCTTACCTGTTTAGTGCGACCCGTATCTCCATCTAGACCACCAGTGACGCAATGTTTGAAATTCAAACGTCCTCATTCAGTAACAAAAACCTTGTATGCCAATTTGTAACCCAGTGCCGATAACACAGCCGTGGGAAAACAGTCCGTCGACTAGAAACGGAAAAAGTTAATATAAAAAATATTGAATCATTTTTCCTTAATCTTGAGAAGCTCTCCAGATGAGAGAAAGAAGCATACATTGATTCAAAGTCTTAAAAAACGATAGTATCTGCGAA
>NC_061088.1:50533084-50538084 GCF_015104395.2 Macrobrachium nipponense
CGGAAAACTAGTGACTGGTAACTGACCGTGTGATATGATGGAAAAAACTAGTAACAAGTAAATCTACTGACAGATCAACACGCGATCATAGAGTATCTCTAGGACTGGCTATCGAGGCGGACGGGCAAAGCTTGCGAAGCTTTACCACCTCCGTCTAATGAAGTATTGCAGATTTACCAAACACCAAACATTCATTTCTATTTATTTCCAACACTCACCAACCCCGACCACCCCCACCCCCCCCCCCCCACCCCCCAAAAAAAAAAAACCCCCTGCCGTTACAAACTTTGAGTTATAATAATTTTCCTGAAAAGAGAGAAAGTTTAACAGCAGGAAACATGCTGTACATTAATAGTATATAAATTAATGAGAATAAAATCAGGAGTCTGGATATGTTGTTCAGGTACAATTTATTTTCTTGTACAAGATAGATTTAGCTTTCCGCATATCATTTTCAAATGAACCTCACCCTAAAACTAAAAAAGCTTTTGTGCAAAAATGAACAGTTACATTCATTGTCAAATTGGTCCCTTATGTTGTGGTGTTGGTAACGAGGAAAATAATTCTTTGTATCCTGGATGCAAATGGATAACTGGCAATCGTGAAAATTCAATAAGCGGACAATATGTGATTTAAATGATTTCAGCAGTCCTTGGAACATTTCCCGCAAGAAATCGAGTTCCTAGTCCTAGCAAAATTCTTTACGCAAATGGTTTCACTTCTGTAAACGTAAATGCTTTTCGAACATATTTTGCGTACCCTCAAACATTATCCAACAAAACTCGAATAATGTATTAAGATTACTTATCTAAATGACGAGACAAACATATTCTAGTAAGAAAACAAACAAATGACGGTACTTTCGACAAAAAAAAAAAAAAAAAATGTCAGCTACAGAGAAAGAATGCCGGAAATCTTGAGTTAGTAATTTACATGTTTAATTGCCCAAATTGCCACAACCTTTTATTAGGTCCACGAAAAAAGTTCATTTTTTGCTCGCTATTACGATCACAGCTAAGGAGACCATTGTGACAATGAAACCATTTCGGTAATATACTGCCCATAACAAGTCACCAAGGACACCAAAGGGCAACACTTGAAGTTCGTTACATCAGTTTCAGTCACCATCATCGTCAGCATCATAAAGAACGTCGCCTCCGAGCAACAAATTTCAGAGAAAGTGATGAAATATCACATAAGTCTGCAGATTGAAAAACTGGAAAGGGAGAGAAGTGTGTGGGGGGCGGGGGGGGGGGGGGGGGGGGAGGGGGGGGGGTGGGGGGGGGGGGGGGGGGGGGCTAGTCGAACGGTAGGAGAGGGAGAGGAGTAGCATGAGGCGGAAAATTATCTATTCATCTCGGAGGTGCTGTGAGTGGAAATCCATCTTCAAAGACTTCCGGGCCGTCAAAGGTTTTGGGATCTTTCAAAATATTAGAGAGAGAGAGAGAGAGAGAGAGAGAGAGAGAGAGAGAGAGAGAGAGAGAGAGAGAGATCCTATTAGTGAGTGATCTTAGTTGAAGGAGAACATTGGAATGATTGGCATGGTTTTGCTTGTAACATATATAACATAAGTAGTAAAATTCTGATACACACAAATTCAAATTAAAGTGATGTACAGGCCTCATATAGACGTCTCGCATCACGTCGCAGAATCGAAATCTACAAAATATCAAATATAAATAATATATATATCATATCTAAATAAATAATAATATAAATATATTACTATATATATATATATTATTATATATATTATATATAATAATATATAATAATTATTAATATATATATATTATTATAATATAATATTAATTGTAGATTATAGATATGTCTAATATTAATTGTAATTCTATATTTAATACTATATATATATATATCTAGTAGTAGATATCTAATAATAGATATCTATAATATTATTATTTAATATTATTTAATATATATTATTATATATAAATATATATATATTCTAGATATATATAATATAGATTAATTCTATAAAAGAACTTATCGTAGTAAATATTAATAGATATATATATTATAATATATTTATAATATATATATATATATTATATATTAATATTAATATAGATAGATATCTATATAGATATCTATCGATATATATATATATATAATACATATATCATAAATTTATATTTCTATCATATATATAGATAGTCTACATCTATTCTTATCTATCTATCTATCTTTAGCTATATATATAATAATATATATCTATATAATAGATATATATATATAATTACTGCTATCTATTCTATCTGTATATATATCATATAATAATATATATATTATAATATATATATAATATATAATATAAAATAGATAGATATCGATATATTATCTATATATATATATATGTATCATAGATATATATATATTAATGATATTATATATATGTGTGTGTGTGAATATACTATATATATATTAATATAAATATATATATATATATATATATATATATATATATATATATATATATATATATATAATATATATGTATATATATTATATATATATATTTATTATTATATATATATATATATATATATATATATATATATATATATATATATGTATGTATGTAAATGACACTATAGCCGCTGGTTTAAAAGATTTTATCAGTTTGATCTTAATTCCATGCTCTTTTGGAGGGGCTAAGCATATTTCTTTGCTTGAACCAACAACTATTACTATAAATTATACTTAACGGTTCTAATTTATTCGATAGCTTTCATTATTTTTATGGTTGAAAATAGTTGAGCCCTGTTGACCCTATCTTTGGGGACTGGCTTCTGTCGGATTTTAAGTATTTGCCTAGGGTATTTGGGTAGGTATACAGACAACGGTTACAATTTCTAAGCGCCTGTGTCAGTGTCTTAATACAATCCAGGTGTAGGATTGTGATTCTAATACAGGGGTCTCCGTGGTCTTGTCTTCAGGAGGTCGGCTTTATTTATAGCGTTCCCAGTTCTATGGTTCCGGGTAAATCAGGGATGACAGCTGTTACAGATTGGAACAAATTCTTTTTCCAGGAATTCCGATGAGCAAATCCTCAAGGCTATTAAGAATAAATGGCTGGTTAGTCCAGATTGGATTGAAATGTCATAGTAACCAAAAAAGGTGAATACATGAGAGGGCAAAGGCTGTTTTTCTCTACACGGTAAGTTTTTATTTTATCTCGTCTCTGATTATTAAAATATCTAGGAAAGGAATTTTGCTATCCGAACTTGATACAGGCGTCTATATTTGTCCTTTGGGGCCGACATTTGCAACGTCTTGATGATTCTCCTCTCAGGTTTCACCCTATTTTTTATGTAACGTTCACTGATGACACATTCCCATTATTCAGAACAGAATCGGATACTGACTTCTTTTTACCACACGCCAATTTTCAACATAATGATATTAAATTCACGGTGAAAAAAGAGGAAAATAGTCAACTACCTTTTTTAGATGTACTTGTAACAAGAGAGAATGGTTCTTTTAATACCTCTGTTTTTAGAAAAAAAACTTTTACGGGTTTAGGATCTAATTGTTAAAGCTCATGTTTTTATAATTTTAAGTTTAATTCAGTGTCAACTGTACTCCATAGGGCATCTTTCATTACATCATATTAGCACTCTTTTAATCAGCAAATACATTACCTTTTGGAATGTTTTAATAATAATTGCTTCCCTCAAAAACTATTGTATAAGATGCTTCGTAGTTTTCTGAATAATCAGTTTTACAACGATACTACAATATTTATCATGGTACCGTAATTAGTCATTTATATCAAGTATCCATTTTCACAAGATGTCTCCTTCAGAAAAAGGTTTATCCAGATTATACAGAATCATTATAGTGCAATCAGTACTAAACTAATACCCAAAAATCCTTTAGTCATTGGGTCTTTCTTTAAGTATAGATCGGTTAAGTTCCTCCTTCACCTCTAATGTAATATATAATAATATACTTGCATAAAGAGTAACTCTGGGACATATGTGGGATCTACGAGGAGGTCACTGAGGGTCAGAATCGGTTCTCATCGTAGAATAAGTTGTCGCACAGGAAATAGGCTCTCTAACTCTGAACATTTGAATATCAGGAATCATGCAAAAGTTTACGAAACCCATAGGTATCGAAAGAGACGATTTTTGCACCATTGGGCAAACGCAATACCATCATGAGCCACCCATTCTAGAGTCGATGCTCATCAAGCAGCTGGTTCCCCAGTTGAATACCCAAACCTCTTCGATCTAACTGCTTCTTAGCTAACGTGTCTCTTGTTTTCTCTCGTTTCATTCGGTCTTCCTTTTTCTGAATTGAAGGTCGGTGGGCGGTCTTAGCTTTTAAATGTATATAGTATATCATGACATTTTTATATAGGCAAACATTAAGCTACAGATTACACTTACTATCCAATTGTGATGGTAATTGCTTCCTAGCAAAGAAAGATAAAGGAAAGGAGAACGCATTTTCGAGAAGTTCGGCAGCAAGGAGGCGTTAGCGCAGTGTGTTGGAGGTACCTGTTATCATGATGGTTCTAGAATCGGCAGGAGTGTTGTGGAACTCGTCGGGACGTGAGAAACGCCGCGATTTCTGATGCAATACCTCGTCTAGATTCATCTAAGAATTTCTAGAAATCTCGCGAGTCTGATGTTCGCCGTAGGCTCCGCCCCCTGAGTGCCGTATAAATACAATAGTCGTAGCAAGAGAGAGATCGTAAAAGAGAGACACCAGTTAGTCACAGAGAGATATCCTCAGTAAGAGCCATAGATCAGATTATCAGTGAGAAATCAGCAGCAGCAGAGATGAGATTTTCCGTGAGAGATAAGAGAGAAAGGGACCGACGACGGATAAGAAAAAAAGTTGTTCGAGAGTTGGTTGGATACTGGTCTAGTCGTCTTCAGGAGTGCCGTCCGTGTTATCTCGACGTCGAGCAGACTTCAGAGAAGAAAAGGTCCTGCTAGAGGTTTTTGGAGAGTCCCTGCCTTACAAGC
>NC_061088.1:50543084-50558084 GCF_015104395.2 Macrobrachium nipponense
GCAAAAGTCTTACTTAACGATCATGCAAGCCTCTGAATATTTGTAGATCAAAATAGTTATATTTTTATATTACTATTTGATAGGTTTTTCGAAAACGATTTTTCTTTTTCATTTATTGTTTTTTTTTGTCCACTTACTTCTATTTTATTATGTAAAACACCATTAGGCCTATTAGGGTCCTTATTAAGTTTTACCCTAAATAGAGTGAGGTCATTTTAAATGCATTTTCAGTTTAAATCACCTCTCAGAAGCAGAGAAAGTTATAAAGGACAATCACCCCCTTAAGGACCTTCAGTCTAAAAGCCATTAATACCTTTTCATTGAGTGCATGACAACAGACATCGCTCTGATAATATGGACAACATATTATCAAATAAGATTATACTGCGCATATAGCACATCTATTTGTCTATCATTATTGTTATATTATTATTTCATTAAAAAGAATGGGCCTCTGTGTGCCGTGAAGCTTATATTGCGCCTTCTTGACAGCATATGATTATTTTATTTTAGATGGTAAATTATAAGTCAGCTGTTCGAAGTTTATTTATTATTCCGACGCCTCGGTAGTCTTTGCTACCATTCAAAGAAGTGGTGGTGGTAGTGGATAAATTAAGGCAGCCATTATTGGAGGCACGGGCTCTTGCTCTAAGAGCATCCCATAAGGGTAATTAGTCATTACCGTGAAATTGAATATGGTCAAGGAAATGAAAAGTTCGACAGGCAGGGGTACAAACCCTTTTAAACCCTATGGTACCCATCAGTAGGAGAGAAAGAGTGTAATATGATTCTTGTTAAGTAGGAGAAGGCCAGGGAGTGAAGTCTCAGCGACTTCTGCAGCTTAGCGACGACTGTAGCTCTGCAATACTGTGGTTCAGCGACGACTGCACCTCAGCGACGACTAACGACGACTCTGACCAGTGGTAGAATGGATGGATGGTTATAGATTAAGCCAGCCTTGTTCTGGCACGGGCTCTTGCTTTTCGGCAGCCTGTAACTGGTGATCGATATGGAGCACCGACAATTCCGCGCAGGACAATTCAGTGCCGACAATTCCGCGCCGACAGTTCAGCACATGACAATTCAGCTTAGAGACAATTCTGCGATGACCAATCAGGTCAAGGACTATTTAGCACAAAGACAATTTGCGAAATAAAATAAAAATATGGAAAACGAAGAAAACAGTGATTAGATTTATTTTTTATTTGTACCATACTGAATTTTAAAAAGTAGACACATATTTATTGAAATGACATACCATAAAATATTCCTGTACAAAAATATCCATACTAATTTACTTCTGTATTTCAATGAGGTAGCTTATATATTGTAAGTAGTATTCCGATTTGTTTGCTCGATTCCCATGTTTACTAGATTCCCATATTTACTAACGTTTTTATTGCCTTAGCTATTCTCTGATAATTTAGTTTTTTTCTGGAATCGTCGTGTCAGCTCTGATTCTCAGTATCCTTTTCTTTGCATTGTCTTGCTCCAATTTCAAAAACTCCACAAACTTATAAAAGGTTGGGTGGTTATAACCCAATTTTAACTGAAGACTTCGGTGCCACCCTTCCAATGAGTTATTGGTCTTTGGTAGGTCTCCCTACACCCAATCAAAATTAGTCCATGATTCAGGTTTAAAAATAGCATCTCTAATACGGCGTCGGAAGGGACGACCAATCCACGTATCCACGAAATAATTCGTTAACTCTTCCAAATTAGAAGCATAACATCTTGCAAAGATTCAAATACCTCTCAAATATCATTAGTTGGCACAAAAGCTAAGGCTACCAACCTCTTACAATGTTTTCGAATATGCTCCTCGTTTATATATAACTGTGCAACATTTAACGCCTGTATTTTCCGCCATACGCACTGAGCCAGATGAACAAAGCAACCACTTATTTGCGTGCCTTCAAACACATTTGAAAATCTAAATGATAACAAAATCCATTTAATAGAATGTGATCATGACCTTTCTCTGATAAAATCCGCTCCAAGGGACTTTTTTTGTTTTTGTTTTAGCTCAGCGAACGTTTGTAAAAAACTACACTCCGGAAAAGGAAATACATCAGTCTGAGTTTAGAAGAATACCAGTAACTATTATTCGCTTGTTGTTATAGCATAAATAACAACCGTAAATTGTTCGTGTGTTGAAAATGTAAACAATCTTAGATTATTACCAATACTTTTAGCTACAAGTAGTTAGTCTTGTTCTCTGTCGCCTAATCAGAAATAAATTTTATAATTTTCAGTATCTTATTTCAATAAATATCATATTTCATTTTTTAAAATTCAAAAATAATTAACTAATAAAAACTAATTTGATCATTGTTCTCTTAATTTTCCATACTTTAGCTTTATTTCGCCAAATATTTCGCCAAATTGTTTTTGCGCTGAATAGTCCTTGTGCTGAATCGTCATGCGCTGAAATGTCTCTAAGCTAAATTGTCATGTGCTGAATTGTCGGCCGACGGATCGATTATGTCCTCTTCATTGGGGATACCAATCAGCTCACTCTAACCACTGGGCCTGAAATGAAAAGCAATAGAGGGAGAGTCAGTGTTATAGCAGCAAGTCCTAGTAAGTAGGAAAGCTCGGATGATAAAACTTTAGTTAGAGAAGAAGGCTGGGAATAAAAGTTCCCTTGGGAGACTGGGGTGAATGGATTGGTGGAGATCACTTGTAACTTTGCTCTCTTCACTAGTCCGCCATGTCGGTGCCAGCAGAGGGGACAGCAAAGGAAGGAAGGGTTTTAGGCTTAACAGAGAGAGTAAGGGAATGATGCTGGTTGTTTGGTGGTGAGTGCAGATAATGAGTAGTGAATGGATGAGAGACTTTGCTTATACTTGAGATGGCTGTATGCTATCAAGGACTTGCTCATAGAGAACTCCTTAAGTGATCTGATGAAGAGGAATGCCGTATGACTATCAAGGAGTAATAGAGCTGAGGAAAGCTGACGATGTTTCAATGTTTTTAATTATGTGCGTTACTAATTTGCTGCTAGTTAAACCTCTGTGAAATTCTGCCTAATAGGAAAAGACCCCGGACATTGCAATAGGTAATGCTCCAATGATTGATCCACTACCTGTTCGTAGTACTTGCATGCTCTGTTTTCTACTTTGATCAATTGCCAGGTGCACAGATATCCTAGCCGTAGCTGACTGATGATGACAGCAAATGTTCTGGAAGTATTTCTGGAAAGAGAAAGACTTTGTAACTTGGTGTTTTTTACATATCATTTTGCAGACCTGGATCCTTGTGGAGAAATGCTTAGTTGATCAGCCTCCTCATTTCCTTGGGTTCCTACATGACTGGGGATCCAGTTTAATGTAACTTGCCTTCCATTACTCTGATGAGTGAAGGAAGCAGCTTTTATGCTTTTATGTTTTGTTCTTCTCTTGATTTAGGGAACCCTCCAGTGCTTTTTTGATGGCGATTAGCTCAGTTTGTAAGGGTTTTAAGGGATGGAGACTACTGTTGCTGTTGCAGCTGGTACATTGTGGTCAATTGAGCCGTCAGTGCAGTAGACATTAGGAGCAATTGTATTGTTTATGGTCTCTTGTGCTGCTTGTCTGAGTTGACCAGGTAGGCAGAGTGCTTTATTTGTCGGGATCAGAGTAGAGTTAAAGTTGAAGGGGACAGGGACCCAAGGGGCAGGTTCATCGTAGTTATCGCAGGGTGTTTCTTTCTTAGTTGCAGCGACTGCTCTTTGCATGTTGAAACTTCTCAGGTAAAACCTCCCTTTTTGGGAGGATTTAGCTCTCATGCAAAGGGAGGATTCTTGCTTTCAAGAGGCATTGCCTGCCAATTTTAAGGTTTTGAAAATGATTACAGGATTCCTTTGATCAACTCTGGACTGGAGATAGAGGAGGTTAGTTTCTGCTCGAAGTAGACAGTGTCTGGTCCACATTGGGGGCACCTGCAATTGCATTGTTTTGAATAAATTCAAGTGAGTGGACTTGTGTATATGCCATCTTTGTGAATGCAATCACTGCATATTCTGTTAACGAACGGGTTGTTTGAATGTAGAAGATTCTAAGAAGGTGACTCGGTGCTCCTTGGCGAAGTGTAGTAATTCTTCTTATCGCATTTAAACGACATTGGGCTTTCTGTTTCAGGTGTTGTTTTGTTGGCAGGGGAAAGCTTGTGATTTATGTTGATTCCCAGGTACATGAAGTCATTTACCCATTCAGTGGGTTCACCTGTGATGGAGAAATTTTTGGGTGTATGTGTTTGCTTGATGGTTATGTTTGTGTTGATTTTTAGACCAAGTTTTTTGCACTTTTCTTCGGTCAAGTAAAGTGATCTCTGGGGTTTTTGCTGTTGAATATAGTCAGGATGCTGATGACTCACAAGGCAAACGTCATCTACATAAATGAAGATTTCTATTGCTTAGGGTAGATTCAATGTAACAAGATTAGTGTATATACAGGGAATTTTTATACTCGAGAATGTTCTTACAAAGAGGGGAGGGGTGATTTTTGGTGCGAGTCGGGATGGCCAACTATGTCACTGACTGGTTGACAATGGGGGCTCGGCTCATGGCTCGAGGAGGAGTGCACAGCATTGTTCTCCTCACATTAGTTGGCAAGAAGAGGGTTCTTCGGCAACATTTAAAGTAGGTTTCCATGTTGCTGCCGAAGGATTATGGTGTTCCTTATGATCTGCTGCAACAGTGATCCCTTAAAAAGCTTATTAATCATAAGAGGTATCAAAATTTAAATATACTGTGAAATATCAGGCTAAGTTTATTGAGACAATTGTGAGGCATTCATATAGGCTTCAGTTAATTAAAGGGCATCACTCCATCAAACAATTTTAACTGTCTCCCTGGCCTTAAATCACTTCAGGAAAATTGAAGGAACAGCACAATTTATCAATGACATGTAGTTTACAGATTTATTCCTATCACTGGTGGTCAATAATGCAACACTGGTTTTTAAATACGAAAATCTATTTTTAAATTTGAAATTTATAAGTGGAATACGCAATCATATTTTGAAGAAATATTTTACTTTTATTTAAAAACAACACACAGCTTAATTAAATCTTGAAATAAATTATTAAAAAATTAAATGAAAAAAATTAATTTATTAAGAAATTATATTAATCAAGCAAAATATAAAATATTAAGAAATACTTAAGATTTGAAAAGAAAATCTATCGAAATGAAAATTAAAGCATGAATGGTAAAGTGTGAAATTAAACCAAGTGTGCAATACTAGATTATAAAGACACGCTTGAAAATATTAGTCAAACAAATTGTGAACGCAAAAACCTGAAAACATATAATGTGCAAATGTATCAAAATTACCTAAATCAAACACTGAAAAGAATTAAACAAACAGTTCAAATGGAAATAAAGGTAAACACATGAAAAAAATATATAAAATAATGCATAAAATAAATTTATACAGTTTAAGTCATGACTTAAATTGTATAAATATCACTTTACCTTGTACCTCAAATTTTTGCTTTTTGTAGCTTCAGAATTCACCAAACACTTGATAGGCCGATTACAAAGCACACTATTATAATGTCTGTGTAGATTTCATAGTCAATTACATAAACGCAATTCCACAAGAAATGTAGCCAAATACTAAAGAGTGACCATTACAGATTCGTTAAACTTGAGTTGAAACCGCACGAGAGAGAGAGAGAGAGAGAGAGAGAGAGAGAGAGAGAGAGAGAGAGAGAGAGAGAGAACACCTGTCTTAACATACATATACGCCACGGTTATCACTCTTAGAATGAAGATGCATTCTATCTACAGTTCAGTGCAAAACTCTTGAATGACATCATGGAATATTCTAGAGAGAAAAATGACGTCACTTCCTTAGCAAAAGGAACTCAAAATGCATGACGTCATATCATCAAGAAACATGTGGTTTTGTGCAGATACTCGTAGGACACTTTAAGGAGGATTTCAATTGGACAAAAAATAAAGGCGAACCATACGTGTTCAGCATAACACACAACTGTGCTTAATTATGATTGGCATGTTCTAAAAAGAAATACAACGAAGAGCGAGTTCCCCTTATCTCTTACTGATGACAGCTAGAACATCTGGTCTCGTAGACTAAGAAATCTTTCTTCTCGTTTAAGTTATAAGAATATTATTGTGAAATCTAACATACATTACATACAACACTTCAATAATTATCACTATTACACAGAATACATGATAACTAAATTGTTGAACATTACAATACTTGGCGATTTATAAATTTTAAAGGCAATACCATGAAATACGCACTATCTTATAAAAGCTAGAGAGACCCTAGATTTCCTGTCTAGGAAGAGGATATCTAAAGAAAATTACTCAGCCTCATTTGGGATGGACTAAATTGGTATTTCTGTCTTTGGGTTAGAATTATCTTCCATCACAACGCTGCAAACAGATAATAGCTGTAAGGAAAAAGTTGAGCATCTTCATTGAGCTTTTTAAGCTAAGCAGTCAACTGGAGATGTCCCTCTCCCTGATACTTGTCATCCTGTACGTCTCTTTACAAAATATGCATCCCGCTCCCGAGACGTTAAGAAAATTCTTGACAATCTTGATAGCGTGGTTGGAGAAAATCCTGAAGGTTTCTTCTCTTTGTTTTCTAAGAAAGTTTTTAGTGTGTAGTCTCCCAAGATTAGGAGGTTCTATCATTTTCATGCTGATATATTAACTTTGGTGATGAACGTCAGCTTAGCAATACAGTGCCTGAATTGTAGACTGCAGTACCTACAGGACAATTTCTTTTCTACCTGTACTCTCCAAAGTTGCAAAACCCTTATTTTTAAACCACTATAAAGTTGGATTTGACATGTCATTTGCTAGGGAACCTTGTAGAGTAATTCAAATAGGTTTCAGTGTTGCTTTCGATTTAGTAAATCATTCGGCATTGATTTTCAAACTTCAGAATCTTAGAATGAGCGGAATATTTTAAGATTACTTCAATATATCCATACTGGTAGGCAGAAACGAGTTGCTGTTGACGGATCTTTAGCGAACCAAGACTTATCATTCTGGTGTTCCACAAGGCAGTGTTCTTGGTCTGCTGTTATTCTTAGTGTATAAAAGTTATATGATTGTTGGCCTGAAAAACAAAATTGCTCAGTATGCGCATGATGCAGCACTTGTGTGTGAAGTAAATTTATCATGTCTTCTGAGATTTAATGCTTATCTGAAGTCGCACGGTCTCATAAATTGGAGGAATCTGCTAAAAGATATGAAAGGTTAAATAGCCGAAATGTAAACAGACAAAGTTACGAAGATATGAAAATATGCCTCTCTCAGTATAAGAGTCAGCTAGTCATCTTCGAAGATTGTGTCGAGATAGTCTTCGTCCTACAGCCAGAATACTTCACGTGTTCTCGTATTCCTCTTTCATCCTCCAGGCGAGAGGCTTATTGGTTTCCCTGGGGATAAACCCGGCTCTTTTCCATTTCCAATTTTTCTTATGTTTCCTTCACACTGACTTTGTAAAGAGGACAAGTATACCGGCCCTATTCGCCTTTGTATCCTATAAAAAATTCAGTGTATGCAATTAACATTTTACAACGACTATGTTATTTGAAGTTCATGGATTTCACCGTATTTTCATGACAATTAAACGATTAGGCAAATTTTACGAACAAACATGTTTTATTTTCATCTGTTTCGACAGTGAATTCAAGAACAACCTCTTACTTGAAAGAATTTCTACGTTAAATCAAAGATCGAATATTTTCCGCGAAAAAGGTTCAGTAACTTTTATGACTAGTGCCCTTTCTGAAAAAAAATGTATTTTAAATCTTATGACAGATTTCTCTAATAGAAATCTGCAGTAACGCAATTATCAGTTAATTTTCTATAGATGATTATCATTATTCAGGAGAATGGCGCTATTTATATGGAATAAGCCCAAAGTGCCCATTGACTTGAAAATTTAAGCTACCAAAGAATATGGTGCTCATTTAAAGAAATAACAGAAGGTAATAGGAAATACAGAAAAATGAGATTAGTTACCAGGAAATAAAAAAAATAATAAGTTATTAAATAGATATATAAAAGTAGTGGATATTTATGTTGTAATTTGATGATCTCTGTCAGTTCTTGAAAAGGTTTCTGCGGTAGACCAATGGCCAATTTTTATTCAAATTATTTCTGTAGAAAATTCAAGGGTTTTCAAATTCAAATTCAAATTAAAAAAATTTATTGACATAAAAAAGGCGTCAAAAGGGGCTGTTGGTCTTGCTAGACAGCCCACTCAAAAAATCAATGACGTTAGAACCAGTTTTAACAAATGAAAAGGCTTTCTACATAAATAATTTCGAAATTACAAAAGGTGAATTTACACAAACCTTATAAGACTATTTCACAAGATCAGAATTCACAATACTTAATCACAGCTATAATTTTCATACAACAGACATTCTAGTAAAGTCCACAATTTCAGTAGAAATAGACTAAAACCAAATACATCTCTCTTATAATTAAATTGAATGCTACAATAGCACTTCAACTTGACTTAAATGTTGGAAATAACCAAAATTTTATTTACATAAAATACATTTTACACCCCCTTTTTACATAAAAGGAGAATTATTATTTTAATATGGAGAAAATAACCACTTCCATTTCATTTCAAATTCCAAACAAGAAATTTTCTGGGGAACACGGTTGTATACAGTATTACGGCAAACACTAAACATTCTACAAATAAAAACAGTAATAAAGTAAATTATCAATTCTAATGCCTTCTGTCAATGTTTCTAAATTGTTTTTGCAATATTCTTTTACAAATTATTATTAATGAAAATAACACACCATTTGCTCAAAACAATTATTATTAAGATTTCTAAATTCTGCCAAAGAACTCCATTCCATAATGTAATGGTGCAGTGTGTGCGAATTAGCAGCGTCACAAAATTTAAAGGGGTACCCTCTCCATTAATTCAAGGGTCAATGTCTTTTCTGAAACTATCTTAGCAGTAGATCAGTAGTTACTGTCTTTTCTGAGACTATTCCTGCAAGAAATTACTGACTCATTTTTTTAACAATTTCGGCAGCACGTCAGTAACGCACTGCTATTTCTGCAATTTGACAAACTAAACAGTAAACAGTGTTTTACTCCAGAGGGTGAAGAATATTGGCTTGACCTCAGAAATTAGAACGTATTCTTGAGCTATAAAGAACAGTCGTTTGTGCATTTATTTTCATGATCCGAAAAACTGGGCTATCGCAGCATATTTAGGTCAACGACAACTTTTGTGAATGGCGCTTGTCAAAAAGTTAAGATCTCTCATTTGACTGCCTGGCACCAATTCATTTCGTTATTCCTGGTGCCGTGGCGTCAGACAAGGTAATTGCTGAGGAAACCGAAATCGGTCACTGCAGTGGAAAAGGTTTGGTGAACTTCCCTTCCCGTAAGAGGATATTATATGGACCCACAGAGGGATCCCGATCTCCCAAGCGTTAATTAACGGACCTTCCTCAATGGAGACGACTACTTTCCATCAGAAGAAGCAGGTAAAATGAAACTTGAAATACAGAAGACAGGAAGTGCTAGATTCCTCATGTGTTGACAGACCCTAACTCAAAGTAAAAGACAAACCAGTCTCATGAAATAAGTCTGATTGAAGGGTTTAGAGAACGTCGAGAACGCAAAAGAAATCAGAGAGTTCCCGACTCTTCAAGCGTTAACGGAATCCTCCTTCATAAAAGCAGGTTAAAGTTCCGAAACCAAGAGGACGAGTACGTGAAGACTGGGCACTGTCGTTTGGTTCTCAAATTTATTATATACACAGTCATTGGAATCGGATACATACAGACAATCATTAGTTATAAACGAATTTCCTGCAGTCCTCGCATCGGGCCTCCACCCTATACCCTTTCTCAGGACCTACTCAGCTCCTGCCCTTTCTAACCTATTTCTTAATAAGTTAATCACGCGTATAATTCTATTCTAAAAAGAGTCAGGCATTACAAGAGCAAAGGCTAACAGTGACTCGTATAGAAACTAAATGGCTTAGCCGTGAAGTATTTTGCCTGCTGTTATGATTGTTGTATTCATATCATGCCTTGTCTGTCTTTTAAAGTAAAATACAGGAATACTTTTAAAGTAAAAGCCTTGGTGAGGGGAAATATCTGAAGAGTAGTTCACACATATGACGTGACGATTGAAATGCAAAAGACCCTCCAGTCTTAAATTGGGGTATGAAAGCTGGTATTTTCTCTATCTTCAACTGAGGCCTACAGTAATTAACAAACAACCAGGACTTGATTAGTTGCTTGGGTTAGAAGAGACATGTTGGAAATGTGCTCTATCATTGTCCTCGAGCAGTTCTGGAATCAATCACATCTTCAGTTTAAAGATGAAAGCACAACCGTAGCGCACAGAGAGAGAGAGAGAGAGAGAGAGAGAGAGAGAGAGAGAGAGAGAGAGAGGGGGGGGGGGGCTTAATGAAAATTATCACACGCAAATTGTTACCATCAAGGACGATATCAGCGACGACCAGCCATTCCTATTAAACAAGGATATGGTGCGAGAATTCAAAGGGGTCCAATTAAGTTTGATGAGGGTCATTAGAACTCCATTAATACAAAGGAATATCTCAGGGAAGCGATTCACTGTATTCAAAATTCACTATGCTTAAAAATGTATATATATATATATATATATATATATATATATATATATATATATATATATATATGTGTGTGTGTGTGTGTGTGTGTGTATGTGTGTGTGTGTGTGTGTGTATTTATCACATACCCAGTGACATTTCTTAAAATTCATAACTATTGTGCCACAGAAATTGTTTATAATCCAAATTTTTTCTTCATATTTTAGATATAAAGATATTCACAATATATGGGATAACAATTCATTATATTTGTCACGTAATAAACTTGCCAATCAGTTATCTCGATGAAGGTGGTTGATATCGATTCTAAGTACAAAAACCTGAATTTGAAAGGTGTATGTACAGGAGAGTACATCGGTAGCTGGAGTAGTATGTGATAAGAAAAATATCAAGCAAGCTAAAATTCAAGCTCTACAGCACAGTAATAAGACCAGTGTTCATGTATGGATCGGAAACATGGGCTCTAAGGAGAAAAGAGGAAGTAAAGCTTGAGCGAACAGGAGATGAGGATGTTGATGTGGATTATGGGAATATCGGTGCTTGAGCGACTGGAAAATGACGAAATAAGAAGAGTAGGCTTAGGAAAGATTGCAGAGGTGATAAGAGAGTCACGATTGAGATTGTATGGGCATGTGCTGAGGATGGATGACGAGGAGGGAGTGAAGAGGGCTTAGGAAGAACCCTTTAGAGGAAGACGATCGAGAGGGAGAAAGGGAATTAGATGGGGAGATAAAGGGAAGGAAGATATGGAGAAAAGAAGTTTTTCAGTGGAGGATGATGCCTATGACAGAAGGCAGTGGAGAAGGCGTATCAGGCAACCTACCCCTTATTGTAGGAATAACGGTGGGAGAGATGATGCTGTACGGGAGAGTTGACATCAGCGTATGGCTACTCATGATGACTCAGTAATCAAAAGTCACCTTACATCTTTGTTTCTAAACCAGGCAGCGTTTGAATCATAGTGGTGACGAAGCACTGATCAATTATAACTTTCCTTGGTGTATTTATTCCTGAGGTATAGGGAGTTAGAATATTAGATTATGTGAATATAACAAACCTATCACGGCATATATATATATATATATATATATATATATATATATATATATATATATATATATATATATATATATATATATATATATATACACACACACACACACACACACACACACACACACACACACATATATATATATATATATATATATATATATATATATATATATATATATATATATATAGACCCAATTAAGTCATAAGCAGCATATCCATGACAAAATATACGCAGCATCATAGCGAAGAATTAATTTATGCCCAAATTCAGAAACATATGTCTAAATGTCCCACTGTAATTACTTTATCTAATTCAGAAGAGTAGAATGACAGTTTACGGTCTTTTGAGGGTCAGACTTAGTACTTTATTTACGTTATTTTTATTCATTTTGTTCCATATAATTTTTAGCTAGTTTGGGAAATAAAGTATATTTTTGTATCTACGACGATTCATTAGCCCAGCTTGTATTTTTAGCTTGATTCCATTTACAGAAAGATAACCAGCAACGAAAAGTAAAGAGGGGGGTTGCCTGTTTGTTTTATTTCATTGAAACTAGTGCCGTATGGTCGAATAGACTCGGTAAGATATATCCTATATATATTATACCTATATATATATATATATATATATATATATATATATATATGTATAATATATATATATATATATAATATAATATATATATATATATATACATATATATATATATATATATATATATACTATAATATATATATATATTATATATATATATATATTGTATATATATATATATATATATATATATATATATAATATATTATATATATAGGATATGCAGGAACTTCCATATACATTCATAAACTTCAGGAAAGCCGAAGACACATGACGAGTTAAAAGGGTTTATTCGTAAAGAAACGTTTCGCACAAGGAACTTTGTGCATCATCAGTCTGTTAAAAATAAAAGTACATTTTAAATTAATAAAAGCAAAATACAAATAAAAATTACAATCTAAAATTTTAAATTTATTTAAAAATTAATAATTTTAAAAATTAGCATAATTCAAAGTTAAAAGTGAAATAAGAACATTAAAACACGACTACTAAAACACCAACCATTCGCTAAGAAAGGAGGAGAGAGAATGACTAGAAATGAGATTGAGGTCGGAAAGAAGACTATGCCAGGTATAGCGGAGACGATGAACTACCGCTATTCAATGAGGGAACAAGTCTTTTGATAAATAATGACTCGAGTGTTGTTAAATACTCAGAGTCCCTATTGTAACCTAAAATGGAGAAGTGCTGTTTCTTGACTTCGATCTTACATTTGATGGCATGATTTTTTGATATTTTGAATGCTCTGGTCTACTTAATCTCTGGCCAGTTCTAAAACTATACCCCATGTGGCTGCAATATCGCATTTGCAACAGCCTCTTGGTAGATCCAACGTAAATACCAGGACATCCTGGGCACGTAAATTTATACACAACATTAGACCTCATAAAAGGCTGCAGACGATCTTTAAAGCAGAACAGGGAGCCAATTTTACTCGGGTTATTTGATATTAATTTTAATTTTAAGCATGGGATTTCACCTTCAATGATTTGAGTAAGTTTCTTTGACAGTTTCAGGTTGGAAATATAAGGAATCGAGGCATACATGAGTTTCTTTGGAACGTCAACAATCGGTGGCACTGGTTTCAGATATTTAGTTAAAATTTTGTTAATTATTTTCTGAACTAAGTCTTTGGGATATGAATTTTGTTGGAAAAAAGATAGTAAAAATTCTATTTCCCTATGAAAAATGTCCCAACTCGAAGAGTACTTCAGGGCTCTATGAACTTTTATCCATTTGAAGTGCTGTTTCAACGACTTATAAAGTTGGACATAGATAAAAACATCAGTAACTTGCAACAAAAAATATCTGCTTTGGTCCACAAAACTTATTCACAGCTAAAAATCTCATGGACCCCTTTTTTCAGAAAAGATGATTTAAATATACTTTTGGCCTTAAGAAAACGTGAAGACTTGGTAATCTGTAAGCCGGACAAGGGCAAAGGCGTAGTTTTATTAAATAAAAATGATTACATAACTAAAATGGAAAGTATACTTGCAGATACCACGAAATTCAAACATCATGGTGATCCTAATTTTTCAGATATCTATAAGAGGGAAGATAAGGTTAACAGATTTCTGAGAAAATTAAAGACAGATAACGTCATAGATGAAAATACTTATCAGAAACTGTTTGTTACTGGCTCTGCCTTCAGTATCTTATATGGCCTTCCTAAGGTTCATAAATCCAATATACCAATTAGACCGATTATGGCTGCCTATAATAATCCATCCTTCTTAATTTCAAAATTTGTTGTGTCTTTATTGAGTGAGCATGTTTCCAGTCAGTATATTTTAAAAAACGGGTTTGAGTTTCAAAATCAAATTATCAACCAAGATGGTGATTTATATATGGCTAGTTTTGATGTGGAATCTTTATTCACAAATATCCCACTTAACGAAACTATTGACCAATCAAAATTGTGTTTCCTGACGAAGAATATATTTTTCATGGATTTAGTAAATTGCTTTTTAAACAACTTTTAGAACTCGCAGTACAAGACTCTATGTTTATTTTTAACCAAAAACTATACTCTCAAGTGGATGGTGTGGCTATGGGTTCCCCTTTGGGCCCCATATTTGCTAACTTTTTTATGTCTCATCTGGAACAGAAATTCTTAGAATCCTGTTCTTCAGCTTTTAAACCTATGTTTTATAGAAGGTACGTTGACGATACCTTCGCCCTTTTTAAGCATCAATGGCAGGCAGCAGAATTCCTACAGTATATTAATTCACAACACACTAATATCAAGTTTACTATAGAAGAGGAAAAGGAAAATTGTCTATCATTCTTAGACATTTGCGTTAACAGAATTGACCATCAATTTAATACAGCTGTCTATAGGAAAAAAACGTATACTGGTCTAGCCAATAATTTTTACAGCTCCTGCCAAAGAAGTTTTAAACTTAACACTATCTCCACTTTAGTTCATAGAGCCCTGAAGTACTCTTCGAGTTGGGACATTTTTCATAGGGAAATAGAATTTTACTATCTTTTTTCCAACAAAATTCATATCCCAAAGACTTAGTTCAGAAAATAATTAACAAAATTTTAACTAAATATCTGAAACCAGTGCCACCGATTGTTGACGTTCCAAAGAAACTCATGTATGCCTCGATTCCTTATATTTCCAACCTGAAACTGTCAAAGAAACTTACTCAAATCATTGAAGGTGAAATCCCATGCTTAAAATTAAAATTAATATCAAATAACCCGAGTAAAATTGGCTC
>NC_061088.1:50563084-50571781 GCF_015104395.2 Macrobrachium nipponense
GGTTGTTATATGTTATCATGCATGTTTAGTATCTGTATAGATGGAGTAAGAGTCATGCAGAAAGAAGTCAGAGTAAATGTTAAACATGAGCAATACTAAGGTTACGAAGGTCGAAGGGAACTTGAAAGATGGCGCAAGCAGTGCTAATTTGTAAGGTAGAAGAATGGAAACATGAATAGAATGGTTTCTAGGAGATAATAACCTCGATGACGGTAGGAGAAACAAATGAAAGAGGAAGGTTCATGCATATAATTAAGAATATATTTGAAGTCCCCATGGAAGCTCCAGTGGGAATGTGTTGAGGGATTGCTGAACTGATACTACTACGTGGAAGTGAATAGTGGATGTTGAGGTAAATTATTCGGTTAGTATTTTTTGGCACAACAGCTGAAAATCTTAGAGATATGGAGAGACTTGGAAGCGATTAAAAGGTTGGCTTAGGTGAAGGGATGGATCAGAGATGTTTTGAGATGATTTTTACATTTGGAAAGAATGGAGAACTAAAAGCTGGTGAAAAGTCTGCATATTTCAGCTGCGTCACGAAGAATGGGAAAAGTGTGACAAAGAAAATGCTGGATGTATTGCATGAAAGAGATACTGCAGAGAAAGAACACCATTCTCCAGGAAGGGAGAGAAATCTTGTAAAATACATCTAGGTGAATGGTGCATCACATATGTAAGTTCAACCAGCTGCAAATATATATTTGTGTCGGTGTAGGAAATGTGGAGCTTTCCTCACAATGGGTTCAACTATGATTTAGGAATTATTACATTACTGTAGCAGTACCGTTATGGTCTTACTTTCTTTGAGTTGCCCACTTTTTACTTTGCAGAACAGTCAACTGACTGCTTTGGTCAGCCATGCAGATATGTATCAGTATATATATATATAATATATATATATATATATATATATATATATATATATATATATATATATATATATATATATATATATATTATATGTGTGTGTGTATAAATGAACTAGCCATAA
Source organism: Macrobrachium nipponense (assembly GCF_015104395.2). Classification (NCBI taxonomy): domain Eukaryota; kingdom Metazoa; phylum Arthropoda; class Malacostraca; order Decapoda; family Palaemonidae; genus Macrobrachium; species Macrobrachium nipponense. The sequence goes on from NC_061088.1 coordinate 50,564,079, forward strand.
TACCCTCTTAACTTCTCAGGTTCTTTGCTCTTTTTTAGTACACATTATATATATCAAAGTATAATATAGTATCTATATAAGACTATATAATATATATATATAATATATATACTTCTAATATATATATATGTATATATATTTACGGTTTTTGATCGCCGCATCTTCCCAGTGTCATTCATTTTTATTTATTTGCTAGAAGAGCAGCCATTTTTTACTCCTAACATCAGCTGACTTTAGGCGGAAAATTAAAGCAGGCCAAACCTAGGCATGTCTGCCGCCTGTCGGATTAACGGATTAACGGGGGGGGGGGGGGGGAGAATAAAAACTCATTAAGCATTAGGGAGTATCCCAAGGGGAGTGTGTAGCTAGTTAGGTACTTCTTAGGCCTACTCTTAAGATCCCTTATCCTGTGAACCTTCGCTGGCTGTATGTCTGTTTCCAGGATGACCTGCCAACAGGGGGGAAAAGCTGCCCCAACACCCAGGATTCGTACCTGAACCCGTTCTCAGCTCAGCCCAGTCCTTGTCCTATGACAGACATCCGAGCCAGCCTGCCCATAGGGCTAACAGAGGCGCTTACTGGTGTGCCCTGAACTCTGACAAAACCGACGCCAACCTCTCCAATTTTCTCTCCATAAGGCACCCAGATTGACCCTGCTGAGTCTGTGCTCTCCACCGCCTTGCAAGCACTTTCTTACCGCTAGATATTATCAATTTGGAAACCAGCATTGCAGTAGATGTTGATTTTGGCCATAGTTTTCATATTGGGAATGATAAGAGTGTTCCAGACAGTACACGGCTTCTCCCCACGTGGGCCCTGTGTGCCCTGCCTTTATCTCTTGTAAATAAATGTAAATTAGATTAATCAGCTGGGTTTTCAATGGAGACCTTCCAGAATAAAGAATAAACCAATCCCTTTTACAGTTATGTAAGGTAAATCATAAGCGCTCCCTATTTCCTCTTTTTTTTGTACGTTTTGGACATAAGGCCCCCCAAACGTGTATATATATATATATATATATATATATATATATATATATATATATATATATATATATATATATATATATATATATATAATATATATATATATATCTAATAAAAGGAGCCCATAAAAACACCAAAATATAGAGAGGAAAGTACTATATTTCAGAGACTGCTGTCTCTCTCTTCAGGTATATGAATGAGAAAAGTTTACAGAAAAGTTGGTATTTATACCAAGAGATCCTTCCACAAGTAAGCCAATTTAGGTCACCCCCGCTGATAATCTTCCTTTAATCTTCTTAAGCGTTGGTTGAATAAACACTTCTCTGAATTTGTGACAAAAATCTTCCGAATGTTTGATGTGACTGGGAGAAAAAGTGCCTAAAAAAGGAGAAAGGAGGCCAGCTAACCCTTTAGAAATTTTGTAATTGAAAGCTCCGGCGCATGAAACGATGGGTCTGAATGGAAGATTGTCTTTGTGAGTTTTGGGAAGGCCATAAAAGTAGGGTAATTTAGGATTAATTACTTTAAATTTCTCTGATAGTTCAATACTCTTTTTGTCTTGGCCAATTAACCTTACTTTCCGAAAAAATTCTGTGGGAACGTTCTGGAGGGGATTTTTCCTCAGTTTTTCGTAAGTGTTAGTGTCGCTAAGGAGCTGGTTGATTTTGTCGAGGTAGAAGTCTTTGTCCATTATTACGATTTTGCTGTCTTTGTCGGATCTACTTATTATAACATCTAACTTTTTTAGCGAGTGGATGGCTATCATGAATCTGCGGGGAACAGGATATTTCTTTTTTAGGCACTTTTTCTCCCAGTCACATTAAACATTCGGAAGATTTTTGTCACAAATTCAGAGATGCACATATACCTCTTCACAACATAAAACTTTTAAGCCTCGACGTAGACTCCCTATTCACAAAAGTACCAGTGCAGGACGTTCTTCAGTTTTTAAGGGAAAAATTATCCCCCTATTCAGATCATTTCCCATTGGCGCTTGACAAAATAATAAAGTTAGTTGAATTATGTGCATCTAATAACGTATTTTCATTCAGGGAATCATTCTACAAGCAAAAATTCGGGTGTAGTATGGGTAGTCCTTTAAGTCCCGTTTTAGCCAATCTGTACATGGAATACTTTGAAACTACAGTAATAAATGCAATAAAACCCAAAAACATGCTGTGGCTGAGATACATGGATGATATTCTAACATTTTGGGATAATAGGTGGGGTAATTTTAATGAATTCCTCTCAAAATTAAACGCATTAGTGCCCAGCATCAAATTTAAAGTTGAATGGGAAACAGACAACAAAATTCCTTTTCTTGATGTTTTAATAATCAGAGACACAACAGAATACAAATTTACCATATACAGAAAACCAACGTTCTCACTTTCATATATTCACTACTTTAGCTATCACAACATTACTATCAAGACAGGCGTAGCTAGCAACCTATTCTTAAGAGCCTTACGAATTTGTTCCCCAGATTTCCTGGAAAAAGAATTTGAACTAATTCGCAAGCAACTTTCATCTTTAAAGTATCCTGACCATTTAATTGAGAAAGCAATTCAAAAAGCAAACGTAATTTTCTACCGACCCCCTAAAGACAAGACCAGAGACACACCCAACAATAAAATAAAAATTCCTCACCTGGAGACGATTAAAAGAGTAACGCACACCCTTGAGAAATCCAACCCTTTTGCATTTACCTACCCAAACACCTTAGCCAAATCCCTGATTAACGTCCAACAAAAGACATCTCCCAAGGACTCTGGGTCTATGAGATCCCTTGCCAAGACTGTGACCAATCTTACATCGGATTTACAGGTAAATCACTTCCCCAGAGATTAATACAACACAAACGGTCAGTTAGGTATGGACAACAGAACTCGGCTATTTTCAACCATATAAATGAACATAACCATAGAATAAACTGGAATTTGTCACGTGTAATTTATAGCAGCAACTGCCGGTACAAGAGTCAAATGATGGAATCGGCCTTAATAAAAGAGAAGCAGGTAATGAACATCTCAAAAGGAGCATGGATTTCTGATGTCGTCGCCGAAAAAAGTGTTTATTCAACCAACGCTTAAGAAGATTAAAGGAAGATTATCATCGGGGGTGACCTAAATTGGTCTTACTTGTGCACGGATCTCTTGGTATAAATACCAACTTTTCTGTAAACTTTTCTCATTCATATACCTGAAGAGAGAGACAGCAGTCTCTGAAATATTGTACTTTCCTCTCTATATTTTGGTGTTTTTATGGGCTCCTTTTATTAGATGGAATTCTGTTGTTACAGAACATTTTTACCAGTCATATATATATATATATATATATATATATATATATATATAAGAATCAAGTAAAATTTGGAACATGGTGGATATATACTAAATATAGGCAAACACCACAAAGGAGAATGTTGTCCTTTATGCAGACTGATATAAATATGAAAGCAAGTCTACATAGAAAGCTCGTATAGATGAGAGATAGGGTTATAAAGGAAAATATGTGGCTGGAATCCAAAACACCTGAAGAATTAGTAGACCTAACCAAAACAGGTTTACAACTTAAGAGGTTTACAAAAGATTAAGTCCAACAATTCGGAAGCAGGGACAAGACAATTAAGGGATTAAATACAGGACGATGACTGACCCAAGAAAAATCTTTTATAAAAGTACAATTCAATAAATTCCGTCTTGTTAAATAATAGCAATTTTTTGCAAAGTGAACATTTTCATAAAAATTACATTTATTAAACGAACAGATACAAAGAATATGTGTATAACTGAATCACGAAAGTTAGGAACGTGATAAATCCATAAATAAAGATAAATGCCACGAAGGAAAAGTAAACGAAGGAGTCTGCAAGATCTTTCGACTTTAAAAGTCCTTTACTGAGCAGAGTATCTGAGTATCTGCTCAGTAAAGGACTTTTAAAGTCGAAAGATCTTGCAGACTCCTTCGTTTACTTTTCCTTCGTGGCATTTATCTTTATTTAACAAAGAATATGTCTATAAGGTAACTAATCTGTAATTAATTCAGTGTTTTATTTTCTTATTTTTAAGGTCATTCTTAAACATTTTACTTATATAAGGGTCCAAATAAGGCAAACCAGACCTAAGGTTAAAATTATAATTGGAAGTAAGTTGTATAATGGCAGATTCTAACAGATTTCGTGAAGACATCTTTCGATCTTGCATTTACTGAACTGCCGGTCCGATTTATCCTGTGAGAGTTTTACTTAAACGAATGAATATTCAATTGGATGTTTACTCAGTTTTGACAGAATATTTATGCTGCTTAATATATTTTATTTTAAATGTTCACTTTGCAATAAAATTCTTTGTGTTTACCAAAAGGAGATTTATTGAAAAATGTGCTTTTATAATTTTTTTTGTAATCAGCCACCACTCTGACTAATCTTTTAATTGTCTTCTCCTTGCTTCCGAGCATTTGGACTTAATTTATTGTAACCTCTTAAATTGTATCCCTGTTTTGGATAGGTCTACTAATTCTTCACGTGCGTTGGATTCCAGGTACATATATTCCTGTATAATCCATATCTGTCAATTATTCGAGCTTTCTTTGTAAACTTATTTTCACCTTTATATCAGTCTCCTTAGTAAAGGACGAGTCTTGTAAGGCCTTGCAACGGTACTCCATTGTTTTACTTTTCTTCTTGGTGTTTGCCTATATATATATATATATATATATATATATATATATATAATATATATATATATATATAAATATATATATATATTATATATATATATATATTATATATATATATATATATATATATATATATAGATATATACATTGAGTACTGTGATATGACTTTTATATATATATATATATATCATATATATAATATATATAATATATAATATATATATATATATCTATATATTTATATATATCTATATATAATATATATTATATATAATATATATATATTATCATATATATATAAATGTGTGTGTATAGAATCTACTGGTCACTTTTTTTACCAGATTCATATGCAATTGCAATAGCCACAATGCCCTCTTAACTTCTTGAATTCTTTGCTCTTTTTTTTTGGTGACAAGCGTAGCCAAAGAAGCACAAAGAATTCAAGAAATTAAGAGGGCATTGTAGCTATGACAATTGCATATATATATGTGTGTGTTTGTGTATGAAATCTGTAAATAAAGGATTATGACGAAAACGAGATCCTGATGTCATTAATATCTAATAGAAGATTGAAATGAGTAATATGATGACTCACTGCTTTATCTGAGTCTCAGAAACGTTGAGCCACTTAGACAAGAGCAGAGTCGTTCTACAGCGTAATCAAATTTTCTTTATCTGGCTGTCTCGCGTACACACTAAAGTACCAGAGTAAGTCAGTTAACTTTTAAATCCAGATACGGTTTGAAGGACTCTCTCTCTCTCTCTCTCTCTCTCTCTCTCTCTCTCTCTCTCTCAGGAACGAATATATATATATTATATATATATATATATATATATATAATATATATATATATATATATAATATATATATATATATATATATATATATATATATATATATATATATATATATATATATATATATATATATATATATATATATATATATATATATATATATAAGTCATATCACATTACCGTGATTCATATACATATATCGAGCTACAATGTCCTTTAATATCTAATTCGCTCTACCACGGAATTAATATATTTTCATATATGCTTAACCGAAGGGAATTTTTTTCTCGATAATAGATTTACCTGTATTTGGGCGCGAACGCAGGTACATTATAAATCCAGAACGTCAGTGGAAGCTATACCACCCAAACACCGGTGGTTGGGTGGTATCGCTTCCACTGACGTTCTGGATTTATAATGTACCTGCGTTCGCGCCCAAGTACAGGTAAATCTATTATCGAGAAAAAAATTCCCCTTCGGTTAAGCATATATGAAAATATATTAATTCCGAGGTAGAGCGAATTAGATATTAAAGGACATTGTAGCTCGATATATATATATATATTATATAATATATATATATATATATATAGATATATATATTATTATATATATATATTATATTATTATTATATTGTCTTTTTCATTAAAATAGCTAGTCATTCCAATTCACAACTGCTAACTGAATGAGATTGATACAATTATATCAATGTCTAACTCACCTTTTCAGATTTCAGAGCCGTGTCGAATTGATTTTCGTCGATAAAATCTTACCAGCCATGGGGGAGAGCAAGTCAGCTCTTTCTTAGTGCCGGTCCCAAGCCCGGATAAATGGTGAGGGGTGGGTGGCAGGAAGGAAATCCGGCCCGTAAAACATTCTGTCAGTCCTTTATGATGGTTCAGCAACACACAAATCCGGATATAGCTGGAGCGTACCTGAGGCGTGTGGAAACTATGCAAAGTCTACCTTCTAAAGGGCGGAGAAGGCCAAAGAAGAAAGTCCGATATAGATTTGACAACACAAAAGATGTCAGAGTGGCCTTACTTAACGTAGGGACCATGACAGGTAAAAGCTTTGAAATAGTTAAAATGATGAAGGATAAAAAAAGTGGCATTCTGCTAGTGGAGGAAACTAAGTGGAAGGGAGAACGAGCGGCAGAAATTGGCGCAGGCTACAAGATGTACTATGTGGGAACAGACGGAAGAAGGAAAGGAGTGGGAATGATTTTATCCCCTGATCTGAAAGACAATGTGCTGGAAGTGGTTAGAGTAAATGATCGCATCATTAAAATGAAATTGGAATGGTTTGGAGAAAATTGGAACATCATAAGTGTTTATGCACCGTTGGGAGCCCCAGGTTGAAAAGGAAACCTTTTGGATGGAGTTGGATGAAGCCTTACAGAAGGTACCAGTTACTAAAAGGTTATTGGTAGGGGAGATTTAAATGGACATTTCGGTGCTACTAATAGAGGATTTGAAGAGGTCCCTGGGGGCCATGGGCTAGAAGTGCAAAATGATCAGTGACTGAGTATTCTTGACTTTGCCTTATCATATATAATGAAAATCGTTAGCACAATGTTCATCAAACGAGAAAATCACTTGATAACATATGTAATGACAATTACATAATAAAAGGAAATGTAATAATAATAATAATAATAATAATAATAATAATAATAATAATAATAATAATAATAATATTTTGGTATAAGCCCTCTTTTAGGCAAATACTGTTAAAAAGAATGGCAGAATTAAGCCAGTTGATTTTATATATTGTTCTTTCTATTTTCCTTACAATTCGCTTCTGAGGCTCAGCGATGTTTCTGAGTAACTGACCAATATTCATATTGGGAATTTTCAAAAATCATAAATGCTGAAGGTAATCTTTTATTGGAACAGGATATCAGGTCCAGGTCAAGCAGGGGTCGTCGTCAGTGCTGGTATTATTCCGTAGGCGTAGTTCAGTTCGGTGCCGGGTTCGTCTTCGGTTTAGGGGCTGGTATTGGTGATGGGTATATCTGGTATTACGTAACGTTTCGACCTTCTCGCAGGCATCCTCGGACGAGTCGTTTGAAGAGACTGTAGCAAGGAAGTCTGTGGGGCGGTATTTATAGCGGCTCGGACGGACCTAGAGTTGCATTCTATGGTCGGGACCTGGTCTTGGACGAAGTCGTGGATCTCTGTTGTTGTTGTTAAGATTAAGCTGTCCTCGAAGGTCTCGGGGATTCTCTCGTGCGA
>NC_061088.1:50572281-50587281 GCF_015104395.2 Macrobrachium nipponense
TCTCGTGCGAGCGCCTATCTGGGACGTACGGGGTTAAGATGGTATTGAGTTTCTTGGCCAACAGGTACATAGGGGCAGGGATCTTAACCCCGTACGTCCCCCGGAGGATGCATCGCTTCGATGGATGTAGAGTCCCTCTTTACCAACGTCCCCGTAGACGAGACCATACAAATGATCTTGGACAGAGTTTACAGGGACCCCGGCACTCCATCCTTAAACATCCCAGAGCATGCCCTTCGAGCCCTGCAGGAAATCTGTACTAAGAAGGCCCCTTTTGCTGATCAATGCAGCTATATGTACACCAGATCGACGGCGTGGCGATGGGTGATCTCCCCTTGGGGTCCTTTTCGCCAATTTCTATATGGGTACCGTCGAAGAGAGGGTCTTCCAGAATTCCAACAAACCGAGGATGTACGTGCGCTACATTGATGACACCTTCGTCTGCGCCGACTCCCAGGATGAGATAGAGCAGCTGCGACGTGCATTCCACGACCACAGCTGCCTCACGTTCACGATCGAACATTGTAAAGACCGCCGCCTCCCCTTCCTTGACGTTCTTGTCGAACAGCGAGATTCCGAATTCAGCACGAAGGTGTACACGAAGCCGACGAACCTGGGTATGTGTATGAACGGTGAGAGCGAGCCTTGCCCTGAGGGTAGGTATAAGCGCCTTCCACCAAAGCAGCGCCTTCGTCCAGGAGGGCCCCGGCCCTCTCACACTGCTCCTTCCTGGAATGATACACACAGTGAGTTGGAGCGCGCCCGCCAGGTCCTCATCGGACAACGGACACACCAATCGTGCTGTTGATGAATCTATAAGGAAAAATATGGAAGCCTGGTACCACCAGGAACCCCGCCCCGATGTTGCAGAGCCCATCAAGCTGTTCTACAAGGGACATTTCCACCGGAGGTACAAGGAGGACGAACAAGCCCCAAAAAGATCATCGACGAAACGTCAGCCAGCCGACCCAGACAAAATTTATTAATTAATTATCTATTATAAAACGAAGAAGACGAGCAGCCTGGTGATTAGAAACAACCCTTCGGCGCCCCTGCAGGATCCCTTGAAGAAGACGAGTGTGGTCTACCGTTACACATGCCCCGTCCGAGGATGCCTCGGCAAAATACGTCGGTATGACCTCCATGCGTTTCTCCAAGCGAATCTCCTGCCACGCTCAAGAAGGAGCAATCTTCAACCACGCCAGGACTGCTCATAACAAACGGATAAAGAGAAATGATATTATTCCTAATATCGAAATAATAGACCAGACAACGGATCCCCGACGTCTGCGCCTCTTAGAAGCCCTCCATATAGGCAAGGAGAAACCAAATCTTATAATCACCCAAGAAACGTTTCTCCTTCCCACCGCCGCCCGGAGAGCAGCGATCGACCCCCCGACAATACCAGATGATCAGGAGCCCCCACGGGATGACTGGATTCCTGCTACGGACGGAATTCCTGTCGTTCATCCCCAGGCACACTACTGTGGCGCTCGCACGAGAGAATCCCCGAGACCTTCGAGGACAGCTTAATCTTAAACAACAACAACAGAGATCCACGACTTCGTCCAAGACCGGCCCGACCAATGAGAATGCAACTCTAGGTCCGAGCCGCTATAAATACCGCCCCACAGACTTCCTTGCTACAGTCTCTTCAAACGACTCGTCCGAGGATGACCTGCGAGAAGGTCGAAACGTTACGTAATACCAGATATACCAGCTATACCAGCACCAATACCAGCCCCTAAACCGAAGACGAACCCGGCACCGAACTGAACTACGCCTACGGAATAATACCAGCACTGACGACGACCCCTGCTTGACCTGGACCTGATATCCTGTTCCAATAAAAGATTACCTTCAGCATTTATGATTTTTGAAAATTCCCAATATGAATATTGGTCAGTTACTCAGAAACATCGCTGAGCCTGAGAAGCGAATCGTAAGGAAAATAGAAAAAACAATATATAAAATCAACTCGCTTAATTCTGCCATTCTTTTTAACAATAATAATAATAATAATAATAATATCCTTTATTTCAGCGCAGAGCCATATGCATGGAATATACAAAATACAGACAGTAACATACACAGTCTAGATACATGAGACAACATGATAAAGAATTGAATAATCGGCACTTATCCACAAAATAGCTGAGGTAGCATAAAATATAGTAATCATAGTATGGTGATAAAAGTAATAATATTGGTGAGAAAAAAAAATGCATTGAGAGTTATAAAAGTTAGTGCACAGATTATATAACTTAAATTTCAACTGAGACCTTAGGTGGTTACAGTAGTCAGGTCCAGAGGGCTAAATACGAAAATTGATAGTAAAAAAGTTTAACTTGATAGTAATCACAGTAATAATGAAAAAGTAAAATATCAGCAACAAATATAATAATGACAAAATCTGCAGATGACATCTTGCCAAAACAGAGATTAAGTCCTTTAGGGGACAAAGGCCTCCTTTTCCCATCTTTCCCACAATTTAGATCTTCTTGCTTCACTCCTTAGGATGCTATGTATGAGCGAGTTGCTGCTGTTTCTCACTCGGGTTACCAGACTGGACATTGTTAGCCTTACAATGATTTTTAGATTGTGCAAGTGGTTTTCTATGAACATCTGTGTGGCGGACTGGTAGCGGGGAGTGTTTGTGAGGCGTCTCAGAATGTCATTGTGCACAACAGTGATACGTCTCATGGTCTCTCGGGTATAGTTCGTCCAGAGGGAACACCCGTAGATACTGTAGCAGTACGAGCGGAAGAAGAGCAGTTTCACGTCTTGGTGACAGAAGGCAAACCTCTTTGCAATCATGTTGCCAGTTGCACATAGTTTACGATGCCTCTGTTCAATGTCTGCCGTATCTTTTAGGTCGTCGGTGATAATGTGACCCAAATACGGAAATTCGTGCACAAATTCCAGCTGATGGTTTTCGAGGAAAATTTGTGGTTCTGCAATATGGTTAAGCGATCTCGGGAGCAGCGACATGCACTGGGTCTTGGTTTCGTTGTAGATTATATCAAATTCCTCTGCATATTGGCGTCAAGTGTCGATGAGTCGTTGGAGACCTTGCACTGATGGGGAAATCAGAACCATATCGTCGGCGTAACAGAGGTCGTTTATAATTGTTTCATTGACAGTGCATCCGATTGGGAGTGAGATCAGTTTGACATATAATCACAGAAGATCTGAGACGTGAAATCCCCTGGACAATACTGTATGCAGATGATGGATTTTTGTGTGTAACTGATGATGAAGAACTAAATATTAAAGTTGAGGGATGAAGGAACTGTTTGGAGGAGAGGGCTTCTGATTAAAAATAGAATCACGACTGTTGGAATGCGCTGTGAATTTGAGGAAACAGAAAGAGAAAGAAAAGTAGATCTCGAGATAGATTTTCATAAGTTAGAAGAGGTAAAAAGTTTTAAATATCTGGGGTCTGTGATCCAAAATACAGGAGACCTAGATGAAGGGTTGACCGGAAGGATACAGTCAGGGTAGAGTAGCTGGAGGAAATATAGTGGGGTGCTGTGTGATTGTAGGATGTCAATACCAGCAGCGCCAGGTTGTTAGACCTGCCATGTTGTACTCGTCCGAAACATGACTAACTAAGAGGAGAAATGAGAACAGGATGGATGGTACTGAGATAAGGATGTTGAGACGGCAATGTGACTTACTGGAAAGGATAAGGTTAGGAACAAACATATTAGAGGCACTCTCAAAATAGCACCAACTTCAACCATTGGGAGGGAAAGAAGACAGAGATGGTATGGACATTAAAGAGACTAGAGTAAGCCCACCCAATAAGGAAGATGATGGCTATGGGACTACCAGGTAGGAGAAGGTTAGGTAGACCAAAATTGCAATGTATTGACTGTGTGAAGAGAGATAAGGGAGTTGGGATTGAGTGAGGAAGATGCACTGGACTGAAGGAAATGGAAGAATGTGTTGAAGAACCATTACAGCCACCCCAAAAAGGGACAAGCTTATAAAGTAAGAAGAAGTCTAATTGATTTTCGTTGATAAAATCTTGCCAAAGCATCGAATATGGATCTAATTTTGGAAATAGCTATTTGAAGCCACAGCCTAATTGGCAAGAATAGGCAGTGATGTATAAAGTTGATAAGTAAGGCCCTTATCAGAATAAATAAAAAAATTCAAACGGAAACATAGCTAAATTTAGTAAGCACCCAGAGAGAGGCAAGTTGTGGCATAAACTATGACATCAGACGTCATAGTAAGCTTCCCAGTAGTATGACAATGATCAAAGAAACACAAATATTTGACCCTCTTGTACAATAAGTATTAATCGTAGGTTAGGCAAGCCAGTGTTGATAATAACAATAATATTACTGTTCAGATTGGTGATACCACGGGCAATGAATAAGAATTTGATATATAGATATATGGCAATATTATAGCAAAGAAATTTGATTTATACATATGGCACAATATTGCTATTTTCATTGTTAAATTTTACGTTGACAATAGGAATACATAGCAATTATAACTATCAGTTATAACTATCAGTTTAACAATACCTTTGGAATTGGTGAAATCAATCATACTGGAATGAAAATTCAATCATTTAGGTGCGTTAGTTAAAATATTTTAGCCAGATAAACCTGCTACCCTTGCATAATAGTCAACAATTTATATGTTACTGCTGCTTCACCTATGTTGCGTGCTTTTGCAGGTATGAAACAAAGAAAAGAATAGTATACGTCATATGCTAGATATTAAAAAGTATGTGTATAATAACGCGATACACAGTGTTACAACTTTATTTATTTGTATTTGTTTTCGCTTGAGATGCGCTGATCAACCAATAGATGGCGGCGTAGGTTGGATCAGGAAGTGTGATGTTTTTGTATTTATCCTCCTTGGTTTTCTATTAAGTGTAAAGTTCTGTTGTTTTGATCCTTTTAAAAGTTTACTTGGCTACTTAGTTTCGTACGTATCAGTGTGTCTCCTGGAATTGTAGTGACAATAAGTGGAATATACTAATTAATATTACGAAAGAGTGCAAAGTCATATTATTAATATGGGTAAAGTATTGATTCTCTTGTATTATTCTTCTATGTACGTGACTTAGCCATCTGAAGTGTTTTCTCTGTATTAGGTGAGTACGAGGTATTCGAGTATTTTTTTCGTTAAAATGAGTTTATTGTCATATTATGTATTTCTTTGTGTAAAGAGTGTTAATACGCGGTTTATTACATAAGTATTCCGTGATTTCTCTACTGTAAATGTTTATTGGGTTTCGGTAATACTAAATTAATTATTAAATAATAATAAGTATATTAATTTTAACGGTGTTTGAATAATTGCCTTGGGCAAGCAAAATATTTAAGTTTCTCTATCTAATAACTTAAGAGTATTAGAAGCAGTTCGTAACAAGTGGGGGCCTGTCCGGGATAGAAATTTGTTAGCCCCAGGTAATTGTTTGTAATGATCGTTGTGCAAGATTTGTTATATGCGTATTGACGTATTGGTTTTTGTTTTTTCAAATTTATTTCCTTTTGTGCATTTTATCTAAGTGATAATTAGTATATTAAGTTTATAATTATGGAGTCCTTTAACATTAGTGAGTTTGTTGAAAATCCTACGAGTGGATATTTGAGTTCGCACCGGATGCGAAAGGATGATTGGTTAGAGATCGCTAGTTACTATAAGTTTGATAAAGACATAAAGAAAGCGTGGCGTAAGTCTCAGGTTAAGAGTAACGTAATATCGAAGTTAGTCGATGATGGATTTCTCTCGGAAGAGGCCTTTGATTTATGTGACGAAGGTAGTTCAGTCTTGGAGGTAAAAAGAATAGAAATTCAGTATGCAAGAGAACGAGAGGAACTTGAGTGTCAGGACAGATAAAAAAGGGAGGAACTTGAGCGTCAGGACAGGTTAAATAGAGAAGAAAAAGAAATCAGTTAAAATTAGAAGCCCTCAAGAGTGGAAGTAAAAGTAAAATTTCTCTTATTGACGAAGGTATGCCTGATGTAAGTAAGTTTACTAAGATTGTGCCTAAATTTGATGAGTCAGAACCTGGTTAATTTTTTTCACTTTTCGAGAAGTTAGCTCAAAGTTTAAGTTGGCCTAAGGAGGTCTGGCCTGTGATTATTCAACCTGCTTTGGTAGGAAAAGCTAGGTCTGCCTTTCTAGCTTTGGATGCTAGTGAGTGCAAGGATTATGATTTTATCAAAGATAGTATACTTAAGATATATGAACTTACTCCTGAGTATTATCATTTGCGATTTAGAAGGTTTCGTAAATGTGATAAACAATCATATGTAGAGTATACCCATAGTATTGTTAAACTTCATGATAAGTGGATTAAAGCAGCTGGAGTCACGTGCATGGAAGAGTATAGAGAGTTTGTTACTTGAACAATTTTTAAGAGGAACTCCTGTTGATGTACAGATATATTTGTTTGAAAGAGAAAGTCACAACTTGCAGAGAGCTACTACTCTGGCTGATAATTTTGGTCTGTTAAAGCCATTTAAAAGGGGAAACAATTCCAGGAGATCACCACATACATCACCTTGCAAATCATTGCACAATTCACCACATATAGTCCTGGCCGGAGTAAAAATAAAAGCCAAGGGAAGGACTATGCTGGAAGTAATAATAGTACTGTTGTGAAATGTTATTTTTGTGGTGAGGTTGGACATATTCGCAGAAATTGTCCTGGACGGCTTAAAAACAAAGAAAAGACAGGGAGTGTAGCTTGTTCTCTCCCGAGAATGTGTAGGTATGGTAAAGAAAAGTCTCCTCTGGTTAGAGAGGAATTTAAACCTTTCTGTTTTTAAAGGAAAACTTTGTGTTTCCAGATGCAAGTTCCAATGGAATCTCTGTCAGGATAGTACGAGATACGGTTCGTCGCACAGCTTGGTGGTCAGAGATGCAGTTCCTGGGATAGAGAATTGTATGACTCAAGATAGTGTAATTCTGAAGAGCATTGGTGGATTGACTACAGTACCCATTGGTGGACTGACTACAGTACCCAGAGCAAAGTTGCATGTGGATTGTAATTTGTTTACAGGGAATACTGTTGTAGGAGTTGTTGACTCATTACCTATACCTAACATTGATTTTCTATTAGGAAATGATATCGCTGGTGCCAGAGTGATTCCAGATCCTGTTGTTGTGGATACTCCTCTGATTGAAAATCCAGTGAAGGACCTAGAAGAGAAAGCCCTGTTTCAGTCATGTGTCGTTTAACACAGCCTGAGGACTTTGGATACTGCAAAGAATTTGATTTGTACGGATGCTGTTCATGCTGATGTCGCAGCAGGTGATGTAGTAGAGGAGCTAGAGCAGAGAAACTCTCCTCTGATAGAAGACAAGGTAGATAAAGTCAAATATGAAAATTACTGTAAGCCAGACAACGATATTGTGGAGGTTTGTGAATCTTCTTTACTAGAGTGTAATATTTTAGATTCAGAGTTTCATAATCTGTCTGAAATTAAGGAATTTGATATTAGAGATGCTCAAGCTAATGATCATTCTTTACAACAAATGTTTAATGAAGCTGTTTCAGAGAGTGAAATTGCTACGGAAGCGACTTGCTATTATTTAAATAATAATAATAATAATAATAATAATAATAATATGCTTTATTTCGGCTCGGGGCCATATACATTGAATATACAAAAATACAGACAGTAGCAAACACAATCTAGATACAGTGACATGATAAAATAGAAAAAGAAAATGAATAATCGGCACTTATCCACAAGGTAGCTGAGGTAGCAATAAAGTTAGGCTAAGTGCAATCATCATACTGGTTAATAAACAGTAATAACTATTGGTGAGAAAAAAAAAAATATGCATTGAGAGTAATAACAGATGGTGCATATATTATATAACTCAAATTTTAACTAGAGACCTTAGGTGGTTACAGTAGTCAGGTCCAGAAGGCTTAATACATAAATTAAATGTAAATAAAACTTTAACTTGATAGTAATCACAGTAATAATGAAAAATTAAAATATCAGCAATAAATGTAATAATGACAAAACTGCAGATGACATCTTGCCAATACAGAGATTTAAGTCCTTTAGGGGACAAAGGCCTCCTTTTCCCATCTTTCCCACAATTTTGATTTTCTTCTTGCTTCACTCCTTAGGATGCTTTGTATGAGCGAGTTGCTGCTGTTTTCTCACTCGGGTTACCAGACTGGACATTGTTCGCCTAACAATGATTTTTAAATTGTCCAGGTGGTTTTTCTCCTGAACATCTGTGTGGCGGAGTGGTAGCGGGGAGTGTTTGTGAGGCGTCTCAGAATGTCATTGTGCAACAACAGTGATGCGTCGCATGGTCTCTCGGGTATAGTTCGTCCAGAGGGAACACCCATAGATACGTGAGCAGTACGAGCGGAAGAGCAGCAGTTTCACGTCTCGGTGACAGAAGGCAAAAACCTCCTTGCAATCATGTTGCCCGCTGCACATAGTTTACGACGCCTCTGTTCAATGTCTGCCGTATCTTTTAGGTCGTCGGTGATAATGTGACCCAAGTACGGAAATTCGTGCACAAATTCCAGCCGATGGTTTCCGAGGAAATTTGAGGTTCTGCAATATGCTTAAGCGATCTCGGGAGCAGCGACATGTCCACTGGGTCTTGGTTTCGTTTTTGTGCATTATATCATTCTCTGCATATTGGCGGCAAGTGTCGATGAGTCGTTGGAGACCTTGCACTGATGGGGAAATTTCAGAACCATATCGTCGGCGTAACAGAGGTGTTTATAGTTGTTTCATTGACAGTGCATCCGATTGGGAGCGAGTTCAGTTTGACGTTCAAGGCATCTGTGTACGTATTAAACAGGTATGGAGAGAGAATGGCCCCCTTGCCGAAGCCCGTTTAGGGAGCCGAAGTGTAAGATAATACGTTTCCCCATTTGACACAGAATTGCTGTGTGGAGAACCAGCAATGTAAAATGCCAATTAGATATAGGGGTGTGCCCCTTTTATGCAGCTTCAGGAAGAGCTTCAGGTAGTTTACTCTGTCAAATGCTTTTCTCACATCTACAAAACAAAGGAAAACAGGAGAGGCTGATGATAGGTAGTAGTTCAACAATTCTTTCAGTATGTAGATGCAGGTGTCGGTTGAGTGGTTTGCTTTAAACCCGAACTGGTTGTCAGTGGTGTGTAGAAAGGGGAGAAGTCTCACTAGAAGAACAGACTCAAGTATCTTCGATGCGATCGTTGTGATTGCAATCGGCCGGCCGGTAGTTGCCAGGGTCAGCTGCATCTTTAGCTTGTTTTTGATTAATGGTATCAAGTGAACTAAGAGTAGGGAGTCTGGAAGAAACCGATGAATTATGCACGCATTGAATAGGGCCAGCTAGCAAAACAAAATGTAATTATCGGATGGCAGAGTTTGAAGGCCTCTGCAGGAAGACCATCACAGCCGGGCTTATTTATTATTAGGTAGGCTGTTTTATGGCATCGCTGATGTTACCTGGCGTAAAACGGTCTGCAAAATGAAATTGAATGTTGTCAGTAAGGAGGTTATACATTCCTTCGGGAGTCTTGATCATTTATGCAATTCAGGATATTGTTGAAAGTGATCGCTCCACATATTTGCAATAGCTTCGTCTCCGACTGCTTCCCCTACTCTCTGTGATAGCTTTTTAGTTTTGGGATTTAAAGACTGGATATCTTTCCAAGACGAGGATAATCACCAGATTCTAAGTTTCTAGACATTGCATCGGCTCTTAGTTGTTTTCATATAACCTGCAGTGCTTAAGAGCAAGTTTTTGAACTGCGCTCTCGCCTGTCTCATTAGCAATGCAGTGTGCCCTTCCCTTGGGGCTACCATTTTGCCTCCCACAGTAAAAAAACATTTCTTGTGAGTATGTTATACAGATCTTTAACCAAGTCATTCCATCCAGGAATATTACGAGAATTACCTTGACGAAATCTGTAGGCAGTCCTGCCCGAAGCAAGCAAAGCGGAGATTATGTTCTGAATAGAATTCATTCAGATCCCTCTTGTGGTGGTCATTTCTACAATTTGTGTTAGTACAAAGTAAGGCTTCTGCCGGTTGAACTATGACCGCAACCTGGTTTCCGTGGTCGCTCTAAAGTATCTGGTTTTCTCTTGGTTTTAAAATCCCAGTTTTACGCTGGTGGGCGATCAGTTAGGGGGTTCACGGTAGGGAGGGATGGGGTACTGAATGACACCTGTAATGGGATGTGATCGTAGCCCGTTGCAAGGTCATAGCGAATATTGCAGGTCATAATAGAATCATGAAGTTGTGGGGATGTGATGCAGTGGTCCAGCAGGAAGTTGTAATAGCGTCCGCTCTATTATGTCATATGAAATAAGAGGAGGGAGGGAGGAGCATAACATCGCTAATTTGGAGAGCATGATTTTGACAGAAGCGAGTAAGTTCATTATAAAATTGTTTTGTGGGGGTGTGAATTAATGGTCCCCTATTATACAATAATATCAGCTGGAGAATCATGAATAATACTGTGTAACTCCCCTAGGATCATGCAGTAATGATCAAAGTTATTGTTATTTTCCCATGGCATATAAACATTGATAATTAGGATTTTAGAGTTCCTACTTGTCACTTGAATCCCCAGCAATCTGTCACTCCTGTAGGTCATCACCTTTATTCGTATTGTCTAATGATTTGTGCCACAGGGAGAAGAAAGGCCTCCTTTCGGGCGACCGGCTAGGATTTGGTCTGTAACTTGCATCGATGAAGTCGAGAAGGTTCTGAAGTCTTCATGAATTGAATCGCATATGGCAAGGTCATGTGGCCAGAGGAGCGTTTCTTGCAATGCAATGATGCCTTTGAAATTTTTACAGAACATGTTTAGGAGAGGAATGTTCCGCTTGAGCAAAGATATTCCAAGAGATTATGTTTAATGTATCCATGGCTACTCACGAAGATGGGAGATGAATGCGCTGATCATTTGGGTGGATGGGGGTTAGCCAGGGGGAGTGGGCAGTCACTCGCCGTGGGCGGTTGGCTGGCACTTGCGGTGGAAATGACCCTGGTTGGAGTGTCCAGTAAGTTCCCCTGGGGGTGGTTGATCCCGGATTAGTCTGTATCTTGAAAACTAATATATTAGGGACCGAAATTCTCGCCTTTTAAGAACGTCGAGGGTGAAATAGCAGGTAATCCCTGTAAGCCACTTTATGTTTATCCTGCATGGGAGTTCGTGGGAGATGAGTGGGTCAGAGCCAGTGAGAAACTTGACTCTCTCCACTATGGCATCTAGCGTCACCGATGAGCGCAGATTGTGAATTACTATGTGACATCTCTTCTCATGTGTCGGGCGAGGTGAAATACGAATGTTGGGCTCCGGTCCGGCGGCCAAACGGGGAGGTTCTTCTCTTCTTTCTGCTTGTTTGAATCTGCCAGCCGCCAGACCCCTCATGATCAGTTTCATCTGCATCTACGATGGGGGGTTGGGGGGGAGAGATAGGGTGGGGAGGATTACGAGGGCTAGTAATCATCACCGGAGATATATCTTCCACCGGAGGTACTGGGGAGGAGAGAACGGTGGGGGTGTTTTATCAACAGTCCCCTCGGAACGGGGCACTTCCGTGTTGCTGAGGAGGGGATGAAAGGGCGAGAAAAATTGGATGCTGCATTCGTAGTAGTCTGGTGGCTATCAGTGCGATTGTCTATCGATCCCTGCACTCCTTTGTTTGATCGCATCCCAGATCCGTGTGAGATTATTTTTTGGTTTCACAGTTTTTAAGACTGTCTAGGATTCCTGTAGTCCTTTGATCACGTCCCAGATTCTTGATAATTTATCATTTGTCTCCTCAATTTTTTCTGAGTTTTTTCCAATATATCTGAGAGAGATTTTGCTGTTTTGAAGGCATTTTCTGCCGTGTGGTAATCACCGCAGGTAGGCTTAGGTCAGCAGGGCCCTTTGGTGGCAGGTTGTAAGGGTCATCGGCGTATAGATGTCCACCGAGGCAGGTCCTTAGCCACTTAGTGATATACGATATTTTTTTGTGAGAGGACAAGTTCTTCGCGGATCGCTCCTTGAGAATGCTCTCTGGTATCAGATCTTTGCATTTCGTATATGCAACGTTGATTTCCTCACCGGAGAAGGCATCACTGACAGATTGTATAGCGGACTCGACGTCGGAACGGTTTCGATTGGTATTGTAGATAAAAAAAAGACAATATGTTCGCGAGTACGGAAGAATTGTTGTGTGTGGGGCACAGGCACCGGTAGGTGCCAGGGTCACTTGCGCAACGGATGGAGGTTGGTCGGGTGACATTTTTGCGGTAAGGGGAGGGGTCAAGCACTAACACATACACTGCATTCTTTTACCCATTTCACAGGACCAATAGGCCTCGAGTAGCTGTGATTTGAAAGATTTCTAAGGCACTGATTGGAGCAGAGAGAATATTAGAATATCTGCCGTTGCACAACACTCTCCGGCTTACACGCCGGGTATTACGTGGAGACACTATTAACACATTGCTTACTATAAGAGGTATAATCATCCCCAATGGGCGAAAAAACCTTCTTTTCTGTGAATAAGCGCGAGAGAGACCTCCAACACGTCCGCACCCCACAATTTTAAGTAAGAAAAACAGGAATACTGATGAGAAAGTACAGAGCAATTTCTACTCCTGCTAATGCTTCATGGGACGTGAGGTACCAATTAGTTGTACCTTTAGGATTGAGAGAAGAAATAATCCGGATTGCCCATGTGAATACATCTGCCCATCTTGGAGTGAAGAAGACCACACTCAATATTCTGCAATATTTTTATTGGCCTAGAATAAGAAAAGATGTAAAGAAATTATGTAAAGTATGTGATACTTGTCAAAAGGTAGGTACCTTTATCTCCACAGATTGTATGTAGTGTTCCATTCGAGAAAGTTATTTTGGATTGTGTTGGTCCATTGCCTAAGTCTAAGAAACAAAACCAGTATTTGATGACTGTTATGTGAAGTAGCATAAGGTATCCAGATGCTGTACCTCTGCGTAATATTTTTGCTAAAACATTAATTCCTCATCTAGTTAAGATTTTCACCCAATATGGAATACCTAGGATTGTACAGACCGATCGTGGAACTAATTTTAAGTCTACATTATTTCAGGAAGTAATGAAAGTAATGGGTATTAAACATTCTATGTCCACAGTATATCATCCTCAAAGTCAAGGTTCTTGAAAGATTTCACCAGACGTTAAAAGAAGGATTGACTAAGTTTTTGAAGAAACTGGCAAAGACTGAGAGGAAGGATTGCCGTTTGTTTTATATGCTGTGAGGAATGCTCATCAGGAAAGTCTTGGATCCTCTCCCGCCGAATTACTTTATGGAAGACAAATTAGAGGACCACTTAAAGTATTATACGACACTTGGTTAGACTATAGTGAAGGTGTCAGTTTGGGAGAATATGCAACTAAGTTAAGAGAAAAACTTGAGTATTCACATAAGTTCGCCCATCAACATTTGTTTGAAGCTCAGCATTCTATGAAGAAAAACTTTGATAGTAAAGCAGAGAAGAGAGAATTTAAAGTAGGAGATAGAGTTTTGATGTTAACTCCTATGAAGAAAACCTTTGAAAGCAGATATGAAGGACCATTTACTGTGATGAGTAAGAATCAGAATGTATATGAAATATCTACTCCAGGTAAAAGGAGAGATCGGAAAATAGTACATATAAACCGATTAAAACTTTATTTTAATAAGGAGGAAACTGAAGAAAGTATTGCCGTTGCTAGCTTGGTTCTTGTTGACAAGTCTTCTGATCAAGTATCTGATAACCATCTTATAAAAACAGATGTTAGATTATCCAATTCTGACACTATTAACCACCTGAAATCTAAATTACATAATTTAACCCCCTCTTCAATTGCAGGATATAGAAAGGTTGTTGGAATCTTTCCCAGCGATTTGTGGAGACATACAAACACAAACTAGTCTTGTGGAAGTTGAGATACAGCTTAAGATAGACTCAGTTCCAGTTAAGAGCGCTCCGTACCGAGTATCTCCATATAAGAAGACCATCATGAAAAAAGGGGTAGATTTCTTGCTAGAACATGGTTTGGCCGAAGCCAGCCATAGTCCATGGTCATCTCCATGTGTACTAGTAGGAAAATCAGACGGTACATATTGGTTATGCACAGATTATCGTCAGGTAAACAAAGTTACTGTTTCTGATTGCTATCCGTTACCCAGAATTGAGGGGGGGGAAAAAAAAAAAAAACTATCTTATTGACATGGTAAGCTCATCGAATTTATATCTCGAATAGATCTTCTTAAAGGTTACTATAAACTACCATTGTCAGAATCCTCAAAACCCATAACTGCGTTTGTAACCCCTAGTGGACTTTTTCAATACAAAGTGTTACCTTTTGGATTAAAGAATGCTACAGCTATATTTCAGAGGCTCATGAATGATGTTTTGAAGGATTTATCAAATGTTGCAGTATACTTGGATGACATTATTGTTTTTTACAGATACTTGGGATAGCCACTTAGAGACGTAAGCAAGGTATTCGCTCGGTTGAAAGCCGCAAACCTTACCCTGAATTTGGCGAAGAGGGACTTTGGTTATGCCCGAATTCAGTATCTTGGATACGTTGTTGGGAGTGGAGAAGTCGCACCCGTTAATGCTAAGGTGAACGCCATCTTAACAGTGAAGAACCTACCTTTCGGAAGGAAGTTCAACGCTTCCTAGGATGGTGGGGTACTACAGAAGATTCTGTCCAAGAATTTCTCGGCGGAATTTGTTTTTTTCCATTGACTGATCTGACAAGCAGCAAGAAAAAGTTGACAGTGGACTTCAGAGTGTCAGGAGGCATTCGACAAGGCTAAGACTTTGTCAGTCTCAAGCCCAATTCTCAAATCTCTGATTTTGGAAGTCCATTTATCCTTGAAGTGGATGCCAGTGAGATTGGAGCAGGAACAGTTCTTCTGCAGAGAAGCAAAGATTCCTTATTACATCCAGTGATGTCAGCTCGCAAAAGTTTAAACTCATCAGCGTAACTACTCTACGATAGAAAG
>NC_061088.1:50597281-50599781 GCF_015104395.2 Macrobrachium nipponense
TGCTCCTTTTATTGTATATCTTCTGACCCCCATCTTAGAAATTATAATGATTAATGAACAGAGTATGTGATATATTCAATCCTTTACTTGGTTAATGATATTGGTTATTTTAGAAGGGTGTACTCTTACCTTTTCTGTTTATGGCTGCATATCACTTAGCAATTGTGAGGTGCCACACAAGGTAATAGTTTTGAGAATTACAAAGGTTTCGATTTTGTACTTTTGCATTAACTCCAGAATTGCAACTATGACACTGGCGACCTTGGCCTAGTATCCTAGAACCTGTTTCAAGCTTATGAAGAAATTGCTTGAACAATCTTTAATCCATTCAGTTAATCGATCAGTTACGACTGGCTAAAACAAAACTGAAAATATTTATATTTTATGGCATTTTTTTTTATTGTCCCATGTTGTCTACACGCACACAATGGTAAGTAAGATTCCATGTTGAGTTTTATTTTGATTTTGTTTTATGTGAAAATGTTCAGTGATTTTGAATTGTGGTAGAGAGTGTTTTGAACGTACCTATCAGCTGTGGAAATCGATTTCGACGTACTTCTAACTAGCGTAACTGTATTAAGTGTTAATACCATGTTCTTTGCGAGACTGTCCATCTCACATGTGTTAACGAGTGCTAGATATCTTAGATATTACAAGGAAAATATTCATTTTATGGGAGTGTGTAGTCCCTTATTTAACCACTATAGTTTCATTGTAAAGTAGCCGTTCCTGGCAACGCCAACAATGCTCGCTGTCCCACCTACTTTTCACAGTAGCATAGCAGAGTAGCTTACTCACTGAATTTACAATGTTCATTTTCAAGTCAAACATGTTATATTATCTTACTGATGAATTAAACCGCATATCTTTTGCAAAATCCTCTTATATGCGTTTAAGAGTAACGTTTGTAACTCTTGCTTAAAGTTAATTCTTTTGAATTTGTAACAACAGTAACATACAACTATCTGTATGTGTGACCATGAGCCTAGTCGTACTTCGACTAAAGAAACTTAGATTCACACATGCTCAGTTTACTTTTCTGGTCCCCCATTGTAACCCTGGCCGTTCATAAGTTTAAAGCAAAAGAAAGAACTTTGCTTTCTCTTTAAAGTTGCCAGAGTTTTGGCATTTAGAGAGGAAGCTCCTCTTCTGTATCTCTTCATTCATTCATGAATTAGCAGCTATTTCTTTACTTATTGAAAACCATCTCTATGTGATATAATTGTTGTGTATATACACTGTGGATATACAAACTGAAAGTTTTACTGTAAACATAGTACAAACCCATTGAAGAATTCTGCCAAGACTTTTGCTTTTGATTCCTGCTTGGAATGACGCAACAAACCAGCACACAGACAATAATACATGAGACAGACTAAATAACTAGCCAGCGATCAAACATGCCATTGGCTACAGAGGGGAGAGCTCAAGAAGGAAACAGAAGGAATGATAATAGCGGCACAAGATCAGGCCCTAAGAACCAGATATGTTCAAAGAACGATAGATGCAAATAACATCTCACCCTTATGCAGGAAGTGCAATATGAAAAACTAAACCATAAACCACATAGCAGTACAAAAAGAGGCATGATTCATGGCAAATGCCCTCACTGGAGCCTGTGCAAGAAACACCAGCTACCTTGAAGTAATAAGTGGTACGAGCACCAACCTGAAGGAGTGATAAAAGACGAACAGGTAAAGATCCTCTGGGACTATGGTATCAGAACAGATAGGGTGATATGTGCAAATAGATCAGACGTGACGTTGATTGACAACATCATGAAGAAAGTATCACTCTTGATGTCGCAATACCATGGGACACCAGAGTGAGGAGAAAGAAAGAAAAAATGGATAAGGTTTTATAAGAGGGAAAATCAAGACCTGGAAATAGAAAGAATAAAAAAAAGAATATGGGATATACCAGTGGAAGAGGAATCTTGAAAAAGTAGAGGCTGAAGTAGCTCCAGGACTTATACAAAAGAGTGTGCTCCTAGAAACAGCGCACATAGTAAGAAAAGTGGTGGACTCTTAAGGAAGCAGGATGCAACCCGGAGCCACACAATATAAATACCACCCAGTCGAATTGGAGGACTGATACACCCAAACAAAAGAAAAAAAATTAGTAATACCGCATAAGTCATAAAAAGCGCAGGAGAGACGTAATGCATCTTGGCTAAGGTGCTTCTCCCCGCCAGCGAATCAACCAGGGCCCTCACGCAGGTGAAGGCAGCATCATTAAAAGTGGCGCAGAAAAAACGATTAAACAAAGGGCTGAAAAGATATTACCGAATTTGAATTATCAACCAGCACTCATAACAGACAACGGATCGGGTTTAGCTGTGAGGACACAGGAAAAAAAAGAAAATACTAACAATAGTGATACCTTTATTATTCTCTAAAATTTTGAAAAGGAATTCTACAACGTTTCATGATTACAATACATCAGAAAAGTCCAAAACCTGTTCAGTTAAATGATTTTCGAATTGCTTATATGAATCAAG
>NC_061088.1:50604781-50609781 GCF_015104395.2 Macrobrachium nipponense
TGAGGATTCAGTGGATAAAGATCATATTTTATTTTAGCGAGGAATTTTAGTCCTTAATAATTGACTATGAGATTGGGTATATTAGTTTATGATAGATTTGTTTGTTAAAGCAAGACTTTATTTGTTCTAAGATCATGTAGACTTTTCAAATACGGACACACGACGACTTTAGAGAATTCCCAACTTCAAGCGAGGGTGACGACGAAAACAACTTGGATCTACAATGCCAGAGGTCGGATCTTCACACGGGCGATGATGTTATGGATCGCCTTTGCATGGACGAGAGGTTGTCAGTGGATCGTCTCAAGATACATTCTGGGACAAATCAGGAGTCTACAAGTTTCTATGAGGCGGGTGCAAGAGGCACTTACATGGGAGTCACGGGATATTTCAAATTGACAATGAGGTGGCGGTTACGATTCCCTTCCATTGGAAGGACTAATCGAATCTACTCTTCAGCAACGAAGGTGTTAGGATACACCTACAGGGGTCGACAGACAATAATGGCGCATGCTGAGTCCCGTGAGATGGTTCATGCACCTCAGCCGGGATCTCACCTATTATTCAACAAAGGTTTGGTCGTGAAAAACACTTACATGGGACCACAAGGTGGTTCAAGTTCCACCTACACAGGAGATGGTTATGGTTCCACCGCTAGAGGATAACGATGGGGATGAATTCTTCTTCGATGAACGCTACACAGTTCGAGTGATTGCAGTTATAATAGCTATAATGATAGTCAAAATATGAGTTATAGGAGCTATCTTGCAAATATTATGAACTAGTATATACTAGTAGCCAATGTGGTGTGCAACAGGGGTGCACAATAGACATAGGTGGCCGAGCCATCTTAAAGTCACAGGAATCGGGTTGTTAACCTTAGCTCTTGCCGGTTAGAGACAAGTGCAAAAATGCTGGAATCCTCAAGATGCTGAAATGAGAAACATGACAGGATAGCTTACCAGTGCACCTTTGTGGTCAGTGACACGCCTCGAGGATCACGAGTTTCATGCATGCCAATTGTGTGCTAATCGGTGTGTGTGTGTGTTCGTAATGAACAGAAAATGATATATTATCTGAAGAACACTTGCAAAAGGGGGACTCGCTGATTTTGATTGACAGAGTGTGGAGCACGCCTGGAAGAGGTGTTGCAGGTCCATCGGACAAGGTACCGTAAAATAGAACTTTAAAAAGGTTAACATTTTTAGTGAGAATTACTTGAGTCTAGAGAAAAGGAAGTGAGGTGCAGCACACATCCTTTATTGACTAACTTTAATTAATATATTAGTGATGTCCATAATTATGGTCTCTTTATTTCAAGATGGATTCGAAGTCACCAATAATTGGTTTATTCGCTCTGAGTGGTTTTGACTATTCAATAAACTATTAATGTTAGGAGGACTTAGGGAAGAGGGGGGTGTACTTACTTAAATATGAATTTTTGGGAGAATATGGATAGTTTAACCACATTTCTTTTGTGTTTTGGGGGAGTAAACGGGGAGTCCACTTAAAATAATTAATATTCCATTTTAATGTTAGCTAATTTTGGGAAATAAAAAGTATATGTATTATTTTTTTAATTTTAATCTAACCACGAACGTTGTTCAATCTTTGCTAGTTTGTTTAATTTTTGTTAAAATTTAAACGAGAATGCCATTGACCTCAAAAATAATCTATATATCTATATACTATAGTTATATATATATATATATATATATATATATATAGTCTATATATATAGTATCATATCGAGCTACAATGTCCTTTAATATCTAATTCGCTCTACCTCGGAATTAATATATTTTCATATATGCTTAACCGAAGGGGAATTTTTTCTCGATAAAGATTTGCCTGGACAGGGCGCGAACCTATGATCCTTTCACCCCAGGAACGTCAGTGAAGCGTTACCGGGCGGAACCTATGGATCCTTTCAAACCCAGGAATCAGTGAACTTACCTACTACACCACCGCGAGAGGCTAAAAGTTCATGTCGCCTCTCACCCTCATATACCTTTCGCGCGCAGGTAATTAGTGGTTTGGAGACAAACATCAACCCACCTCGACCCTCCGGTAGGGTTTTGTTTGTAGTGCTTTTGACAGCACGTAGCCAATCTATAAGTCATATCACATTTCCGTGATTCATATACAAATATCGAGCTACAATGTCCTTTAATATCTAATTCGCTCTAGGCCTCGGAATTAATATATTTTCATATATGCTTACCGAAGGGGAATTTTTTTCTCGATAATAGATTTGCCTGGACCAGGGCCGCGAACATATGGATCCCCCCCTTTCAAACCCAGGAACGTCAGTGAAGCGTTACCTACTACACCACAACCCCCCTCGCGAGAGGCTCCCCCCCCCCCCCAAAAGTTCATGTCGCCTCTCACCCTCATATACCTTTCGCGCGCAGGTAATTAGTGGCTTGAGGTGGTTTTGGAGACAACATCAACCCCCTCGACCTCCGGTAGTGGTTAGGTTGCTTTTTTGACAGCACCGGGTAGGCAATCCTTATAAGTCATTCAACCATTTCCTTTCCGTGATTTCTATAGTAGTGCTTTTGACAGCACGTAGCCAATCTATAGGGTTCAATTTTTTATCCACCATTCCGTGAATTCATATAAACACATTTCCGTGATTTCATAAATAACAAATATCGAGCTACAATGTCCTTTAATATCTAACTTCGCTCTACCTCGGAATTAATAATATTTTTCATATATTGCTTAACCGAAGGGGAATTTTTTCTCGATAATAGATTTGGCCTGGACCAGGGCACCGCGAACTATGGATCCTTTTATTTCAAACCCAGGAACGTCAGTGAAGCGTTATAGATTGGCTACGTTGCTGTTCCAAAAGCACTACAAACACTACCAAAAAGGAAGTCGAGGTTGGGTTTGATGTTGTCTCCAAACCACAATAATTACCTGCGCGCGAAAGTATATGAGGGTGAGAGGCGACATGAACTTTTAGCCTCTCGCGGTGGTGTAGTAGGTAACGCTTCACTGACGTTCCTGGGTTGAAAGGATCCATAGGTTCGCGCCCTGGTGCCAGGCAAATCTATTATCGAGAAAAAATTCCCCTTCGGTTAAGCATATATGAAAATATATTAATTCCGAGGTAGAGCGAATTAGATATTAAAGGACATTTTAGCTCGATATTTGTATATGAATCACGGAAATGTGATATGACTTATAGATTGGCTACGTGCTGTCAAAAGCACTACAAACACTACCGGAGTCGAGGTGGGTTTTGATGTTGTCTCCAAACCACCAAACTAATTACCTGCGCGCGAAAGGTATAACATGACGTGTTTGAGTAGGCGCCATGAACTTTTAGACCTCTCGCGGTGGTAGTAGTACGTAACGCTTCACTGACGTTCCTGGGTTTGAAAGGATCCAATAGGTTCGCAAAAGCTACCTGGTCCAGGCAAAATCTATTATCGAGAAAAATTCCCCTTCGTTGGTGTAGTTTTTTTTTTTTTTTAACAGTCCTATGAAAATATATTAATTCCGAGGTAGCGCTTAGAATTAGTATTAAAGGACATTGTAGCTCGATATTGTATATGAATCACGGAAATGTGATATGACTTATAGATTGGCTACGTGCTGTCAAAGCACTACAAACACTACCGACGTCGAGGTGGGTTGATGTTGTCTCCAAACCACTAATTACCTGCGCGCGAAAGGTATATGAGGGTGAGAGGCGACATGAACTTTTAGCCTCTCGCGGGGGGTGGTGTAGTAGGTAACGCTTCACTGACGTTCCTGGTTTGAAAGATCCATAGGTTCGCGCCCCGGTCCAGGCAAATCTATTATCGAGAAAAAAAATTCCCCTTCGGTTAAGCATATATGAAAATATATTAATTCCGAGGTAGAGCGAATTAGATATTAAAGGACATTGTAGCTCGATATTTTGTATATGAATCACGGAAATGTGATATGACTTATAGATTGGCTACGTGCTGTCAAAAGCACTACAAACCTACCGGAGTCGAGGTGGGTTGATGTTGTCTCCAAACCACTAATTACCTGCGCGCGAAAGGTATATAGGGTGAGAGGCGACATGAACTTTTAGCCTCTCGCGTGGTGTAGTAGGTAACGCTTCACTGACGTCCTGTTTGTTTGAAAGGATCATAGGTTCGCGCCCTGGTCCAGGCAAATCTATTATCGAGAAAAAATTCCCCTTCGGTTAAGCATATATGAAAATATATTAATTCCGAGGTAGAGCGAATTAGATATTAAAGGACATTGTAGCTCGATATTTGTATATGAATCACGGAAATGTGATATGACTTATAGATTGGCTACGTGCTGTCAAAAGCACTACACACTACCGGAGTCGAGGTGGGTTGATGTTGTCTCCAAACACTAATTACCTGCGCGCGAAAGGTATGAGGGTGAGAGGCGACATGAACTTTTAGCCTCTCGCGGTGGTGTAGTAGGTAACGCTTCACTGACGTTCCTGGTTTGAAAGGATCCATAGGTTCGCGCCCTGGTGTCAGGCAAATCTATTATCGAGAAAAAATTCCCCTTCGGTTAAGCATATATGAAAATATATTAATTCCGAGGTAGAGCGAATTAGATATTAAAGGACATTGTAGCTCGATATTTGTATATGAATCACGGAAATGTGATATGACTTATAGATTGGCTACGTGCTGTCAAAAGCACTACAAACACTACCGGAGTCGAGGTGGGTTGATGTGTCTCCAAACCACTAATTACCTGCGCGCGAAAGGTATAGAGGGTGAGAGGCGACATGAACTTTTAGCCTCTCGCGGTGGTGTAGTAGGTAACGCTTCACTGACGTTCCTGGGTTTGAAAGGATCCATAGGTTCGCGCCCTGGTCCAGGCAAATCTATTATCGAGAAAAAATTCCCCTTCGGTTAAGCATATATGAAAATATATTAATTCCGAGGTAGAGCGAATTAGATATTAAAGGCATTGTAGCTCGATATTTGTATATGAATCACTTGGAAATGTGATATGACTTATAG
>NC_061088.1:50624047-50629047 GCF_015104395.2 Macrobrachium nipponense
CTATAAATCAGCAAATAGATAAAAATGTACCAAAATACAAAGAAAATAGTAATAGTGCAGTAAACCATTTCATCTTCGCTTGAAATTCTGAAAATCCAATTGCATGACATCCTCAGGGAGCCAGTTCCAGAGTCCCAAGGCGTGAGGAATAAAGATCTTCTGAAACTGATGAGTTCGACAGCGAAATACATTACTGCATGTTTAGCAAATCTGGTTGATCTCGGCAGGTAAAGGGAATCAGAGATCAATTGTTAATGTGAAAGATCTGTTGAAATACAACTAATGAAAAAGTGACATATAGGAGACCATAGCAGCTTGCTGCTGCCTACCAATGTAGAAAAATCTTGAAGCATATATATATATATATATATATATATATATATATATATATATATATATATATATATATATATATATATATATATATATATATATAAAGGAAGAGGTGTCCAATCAGACGACAGTCATGTACACGTGTTTATTAAGAAACGTTTCATGTTGTCACCAACACATCATCAGTCTGCAATTGAAATTTACAATTAAAATAAACTTAAAAATTACAATAAAATTAAAATATACTCACAACGTTAAAATAGGGAATGGGAAGAAAACTACCTATTCATAAAGAAAGAAAGAGCTGAGTGACTAAAAACGGTAAGGTCTGCACACAACGTGAACCTCACGCCAGAGAGAGAGGAGATGACGAGGTGTTGGAGTTTAAACTAGGTGAAAGGTGCTTAATAAACAACGACTCAAGGGTTGTTATATGGGTAATTTGCTTTGCGGTGCCAATAATAGAAAAATGTTTTTTGTCGATAGTAACCTTACAACTCTTTGCATGTATTCTTATATTAGAGAACTCGGGATTAGATATTCTGGACCCAGTTCTGTAACTTAATCCCAAATGGCTATAATACCGGACTTGTAACAGTCTACGTGAAGAACCAACATAAATACCAAGACATCTTGGGCATTCAAATTTATATATGATACTGGACTTCATGAAATCCTGTAATTTGTCCTTGTAATTGAAAAAAAAAAAAAAACTCAATTTTTTGTGGATTCATGGAAATGAGATTAAGTTTTAAAAAACCAAATTAATTTTCAATAATATTTCTAACTTTTACACGTAAACTGTCTGAATGAATAAATGGGATGGGTGCATACATAGTTAACTTATAGGTACATTAAAATTAAGGGTGGGTGCTGACAGATACTTCGCTAGCAATATACTAATAATGTTAAAAACCAGCTTTTTGGGAAACGAGTTCTTTACAAAATATTCTAAAAGAAACTCGACTTCAAGATGGAAGGAGAGCCAATCAGATGTGTACCGAAGGGCCCTAAAAACCAAAGTAGATATAGCATTAATCTTAAAATTACGGAAACACGAGCGTTATTTTATATCCAAGAAGGCCAGGGAGTCATCCTTCTCATTTTCCAACGTAAAATCAATGTTAGGATGGGCTTCATTTACATTATCTTATAAGAGCTGGCATTGCCACGAAAATTTAAATAAGGCAAAAGTATCGTCAAAATATCTTCTATAAAAAAAGTGGCTTAAAATTATGGTAATTTAAACATGGCAGTTCTTCAGCAGAAACTGTTACATGATAATTACAGAAAACTCAGGGTGAAGTGGGCCCCTTACTTGCTGTGCTCACTTGTATGTTACTTATATATATATATATATATATAGATATATATATATTATATATATATATATATATATATATATGTATTATATATATATAATATATATAATAATATATATATATATATATATATATATATATATATATATATATATATATATACATATATATATATATATATATATATATATATATATATATATATATATATATATATATTATATATATATATATATATATATATAATAATATAATATATATTATATATATATATATATATATACATATATATACATATATATATATATATATATATATATATATATATAATATATATATATATATATACTATATAATATATATATATCATATATATTTATTTTATATGCTCCAGCTAGGAGGCTCACATGGCACATATTACCATGCTTAGGGTAGAGGGTGTATTGAGCCAAACCATGCCCTAATGCCTTGCAATTCTTACAGATTGCCTTACTAAAATCTCTTTTGGGCCTTGCTGGTGCAGGGTTTGCTCTTTGTGTTCCCTTCTAGGTGTGCTGGGTTGGGTTGGTGCCTTGTAAGCCCGGAGGAAGGCTTGCCTTACGAGGCTGAGATTTCCATGTTTTTCAGCAAACAGTGCACGAAGGGCACGATGGCTGTCATGAGCCCGTTGGGTTTCCCTCTCCTCTTGGTCTCTTCGCTTTTCTCGTTCTTCAGCCTTCAAGTGTACAGCTTAGGCTTTTCTCCAATTGTATGTCTACCCAGGAGGGAAGGCCTTCTCGGAGATTTCCTTCCCACTCCCAAGGTCTGAAAATGTAAATTCTCGGTATGATTTGCCAAGATTTCTAGCATCAAAGCAAAAAACACTATGAAATACTATTACTCTCCAAATACTAAGACTGAATGAGGCACTCCTGAGCACTCAGTATGTCGATCAACAGAGTGTCAGCAATGGTGGCATTTGTAAACTCTGATACTTCCAAGATACAATTTTTCAAAATCTTCCAGGCTGGTGGCACTCAAAATAGTGTGTTTATCTCAAAGCAACTACCCTAGTGAGGCAACCACATGCCTTCACAAATTCTAAACTCGAAGACAGGTACTAACAGGCTACTTCCAAGGCAGTTCAAAGGGAGCTCTGTAAGAAGCACCAGCGATGATGGCACTCTTAATAGAACTCTCGCAAGACTTTTCCTTCAAATAGTTCAACTGCAACACAGGTGGGGAACCTGGTACTCTCACCAGTTCTCAAACTTTAAAATCTTATATCTCTACTCAAAAGTGTGTAAACAGCGTCAATAATGGTAGCACTCATGTACAGGGAGCAATAGGGCTCTCGTATACTACTGGCACTCTCACCAGTCAACCGCAAAATACTATGGCTTTCATCAAAAGGCACTGTAAAAGTGGGTAAAGTGTCAGCAATGGTGACATTTGCATGCAAGGAGCTATCTGCCTACTTCAACTACTGGCACTCTCACCAGTCTCAACAAAGTACTATTGCTTTCAGAATGGCACTGCAAAAGTGCATAAGGTGTCAGCGACGATGCACACATATACCAGGAGTGACCTGCCTCCTTCAGGCACTGGCACTCCCACCAGTTTAAACAAAGTGCTCAGGCTTTCAAAAGGACCCTGTAAATTGCTCAAAGATGTCAGTGATGGTGATCCTTATACACAAGGAGCAACCTGCCTCCCTCAACTACTGGTACTTTCACCAGTTACAGCAAGCATAAGGGTTTGTCAAAAGTAGGCACTATAAAAGTGGGTAAACAGTCAGCATTGGTGACACAGAAAGCAAGGAGCAAAACTGCCTCCTCGAAATACTGACACTCTCTCCAGTTAGCAAAGTGCATGGGCTTTAAATTGACACTGCAGTGTGCGTAACAACACGAAATGCATGACAAAAAGGTGTGTGCACGTGTAACTAAGTTCTGCACAGGAACAAACAGTGTTCTTCAAACACTCTTACTTAGACCTGCATGTCTTCTTACTACTTGAAGTTTGTTCTTAAAGTAAATAACAAAAGATATTCGGATTCCGTACAGGAATCGGATTCCAAGCAGGAATCAAAAGCAAAAGTCTTGGCAGAATTTTTCAATGGGTTTGTACTATGTTTACAGTAAAACTTTCAGTTTGTATATCCACAATTATATCACATAGAGGTGGTTTTCAAAAAGTAAAGAAATAGCTGCTAATTCATGAACGAATGAAGAGATACAGAAGAGGAGCTTCCTCTCTAAATGCCAAAACTCTGGCTACTTTAAAGAGAAAGCAAAGTTCTTTCTTTTGCTTTAAACTTATGAATGGCCAGGTTTACAATGGGGGACCAGAAAAGTAAACTAAGCATGTGTGAATCTAAATTTCTTTAGTCGAAGTACGACTAGGCTCAAGGTCACACATACAGCTAGTTGTAAGTTATTGTTGTTACAAATTCAAAAGAATTAACTTTAAGCAAGAGAGAGTTACAAACGTTACTCTTAAACGCATATAAGAGGATTTTGCAAGAGATATGCGGTTTAATTCATCAGTAAGCTAATATGACATGTTTGACTTGAAAATGAACATTGTAAATTCAGTGAGTTAGCTACTCTGCTATGCTACTGTGAAAAGTAGGTGGGACAGCGAGCATTGTTGGCGTTGCCAGGAACGGCTACTTTACAATGAAACTATAGAGGTTAAATAAGGGACTACACACTCCCATAAAATGAATATTTTCCTTGTAATATATAAGATATCTAGCACTCGTTAACACATGTGAGATGGACAGTCTCGCAAAGAACATGGTATTTACACTT
Organism: Macrobrachium nipponense; assembly: GCF_015104395.2. Lineage (NCBI taxonomy): Eukaryota > Metazoa > Arthropoda > Malacostraca > Decapoda > Palaemonidae > Macrobrachium > Macrobrachium nipponense. The sequence continues at coordinate 50,628,498 of NC_061088.1, forward strand.
AATGCAGTTACGCTAGTTAGAAGTACGTCGAAATCGATTTCCACAGCTGATAGGTACGTTCAAAACACTCTCTACCACAATTCAAAATCACTGAACATTTTCACATAAAACAAAATCAAAATGAAACTCAACATGGAATCTTACTTACCATTGTGTGTGTGTAGACAACATGGCACAATAAAAAAAATGCCATAAAATATAAATATTTTCAGTTTTAGCCAGTCGTAACTGATCTAATTAACTGAATGGATTAAAGATTGTTCAAGCAATTTCTTCATAAGCTTGAAACAGGTTCTAGGATACTAGGCCAAGGTCGCCAGTGTCATAGTTGCAATTCTGGAGTTAATGCAAAAGTACAAAATCGAAACTTTTTGTAATTCTCAAAACTATTACCTTGTGTGGCACCTCACAATTGCTAAGTGATATGCAGCCATAAACAGAAAAGGTAAGAGTACACCCTTCTAAAATAACCAATATCATTAACCAAGTAAAGGATTGAATATATCACATACTCTGTTCATTAATCATTATAATTTCTAAGATGGGGGTC
>NC_061088.1:50639047-50652570 GCF_015104395.2 Macrobrachium nipponense
ATCATTATAACCAATGAGGATAAACAAAAATTACAATTCATAATATAACAAGGACAAATATTTACCATTTTACATTACAGGATGCCTGAATAAAAAATCTGCACGCAAATTATCCTTTCCCTTGATGTGATTCACATGTAGATCATAATCTTGTAAAGATAACCACCATCTCGTCAGTCTCTAATTCTTAAGTCTTCATTCTTTGCAAGAACGTAAGCGGTTGATGATCAGTATACACTTCAATAGTGTATGGGGACGAGTGAAGATAAGTATCAAACTTCTCCAAAGCCAAAAGTAAACTAAGAGCTTCCTTTTCTATCGTAGAGTAGTTACGCTGATGAGGTTTAAACTTTTGCGAGCTGTACATCACTGGATGTAATAAGGAATCTTTGCTTCTCTGCAGAAGAACTGTTCCTGCTCCAATCTCACTGGCATCCACTTCAAGGATAAATGGACTTCCAAAATCAGGAGATTTGAGAATTGGGCTTGAGACTAACAAAGTCTTAGCCTTGTCGAATGCCTCCTGACACTCTGAAGTCCACTGTAACTTTTTCTTGCTGCTTGTCAGATCAGTCAATGGAAAAACAAGTTCCGAGAAATTCTTGCAGAATCTTCTGTAGTACCCCACCATCCCTAGGAAGCGTTGAACTTCCTTCCGACAGGTAGGTTCCTTCACTGCTAAGATGGCGTTCACCTTAGCATTAATGGGTGCGACTTCTCCACTCCCAACAACGTATCCAAGATACTGAATTCGGGCATAACCAAAGTCCCTCTTCGCCAAATTCAGGGTAAGGTTTGCGGCTTTCAACCGAGCGAATACCTTGCTTAACGTCTCTAAGTGGCTATCCCAAGTATCTGTAAAAAACAATAATGTCATCCAAGTATACTGCAACATTTGATAAATCCTTCAAAACATCATTCATGAGCCTCTGAAATATAGCTGTAGCATTCTTTATCCAAAAGGTAACACTTTGTATTGAAAAAGTCCACTAGGGGTTACAAACGCAGTTATGGGTTTTGAGGATTCTGACAATGGTAGTTTATAGTAACCTTTAAGAAGATCTATTCGAGATATAAATTTCGATGAGCTTACCATGTCAATAAGATAGTCAATTCTGGTACGGATAGCAATCAGAACAGTAACTTTGTTTACCTGACGATAATCTGTGCATAACCAATATGTACGTCTGATTTTCCTACTAGTACACATGAGATGACCATGGACTATGGCTGGCTTCGCCAAACCATGTTCTAGCAAGAAATCTACCTCTTTTTTCATGATGGTCTTCTTATATGGAGATACTCGGTACGGAGCGCTCTTAACTGAAACTGAGTCTATCTTAAGCTGTATCTCAACTTCCACAAGACTAGTTTGTGTTTGTATGTCTCCACAAATCGCTGGGAAAGATTCCAACAACCTTTCTATATCCTGCAATTGAAGAGGGGTTAAATGATGTAATTTAGATTTCAGGTGGTTAATAGTGTCAGAATTGGATAATCTAACATCTGTTTTTATAAGATGGTTATCAGATACTTGATCAGAAGACTTGTCACAAGAACCCAAGCTAGCAACGCTAATACTTTCTTCAGCCTTTCCTCCTTATTAAAATAAAGTTTTAATCGTTTATATGTACTATTTTCCGATCTCTCTTTTACCTGGAGTAGATATTTCATATACATTCTGATTCTTACTCATCACAGTAAATGGTCCTTCATATCTGCTTTCAAGGTTTTCTTCATAGGAGTTAACATCAAAACTCTATCTCCTACTTTAATTCTCTCTTCTCTGCTTTACTATCAAAGTTTTTCTTCATAGAATGCTGAGCTTTAAACAATGTTGATGGGCGACTTATGTGAATACTCAAGTTTTTCTCTTAACTTAGTTGCATATTCTCCCAAACTGACACCTTCACTATAGTCTAACCAAGTGTCGTATAATACTTTAAGTGGTCCTCTAATTTGTCTTCCATAAAGTATTCGCGGGAGAGGATCCAAGACTTTCCTGATGAGCATTCCTCACAGCATATAAACAAACGGCAATCCTTCCTCTCAGTCTTTGCCAGTTTCTTCAAACTTAGTCAATCCTTCTTTTAACGTCAGGTGAAATCTTTCAAGAACCTTGACTTTGAGGATGATATACTGTGGACATAGAATGTTTAATACCCATTACTTTCATTACTTCCTGAAATAATGTAGACTTAAAATTAGTTCCACGATCGGTCTGTACAATCCTAGGTATTCCATATTGGGTGAAAATCTTAACTAGATGAGGAATTAATGTTTTAGCAAAATATTACGCAAGGTACAGCATCTGGATACCTTATGCTACTTCACATAACAGTCATCAAATACTGGTTTTGTTTCTTAGACTTAGGCAATGGACCAACACAATCCAAAATAACTTTCTCGAATGGAACACTACATACAATCTGTGGAGATAAAGGTACTGGCTTTATAGGCTGATTAGGTTTACCTACCTTTTGACAAGTATCACATACTTTACATAATTTCTTTACATCTTTTCTTATTCCAGGCCAATAAAAATATTGCAGAATATTGAGTGTGGTCTTCTTCACTCCAAGATGGGCAGATGTCATTCATGGGCAATCCGGATTATTTCTTCTCTCAATCCTAAAGGTACAACTAATTGGTACCTCACGTCCCATGAAGCATTAGCAGGAGTAGAAATTGCTCTGTACTTTCTCATCAGTATTCCTGTTTTTCTTACTTAAAATTGTGGGGTGCGGACGTGTTGGAGGTCTCTCTCGCGCTTATTCACAGAAAAGAAGGGTTTTTCGCCCTTGGTGATTATACCTCTTATAGTAAGCAATGTGTTAATAGTGTCTCCACGTAATACCCGGCGTGTAAGCCGGAGAGTGTTGTGCAACGGCAGATATTCTAATATTCTCTCTGCTCCAATCAGTGCCTTAGAAATCTTTCAAATCACAGCTACTCGAGGCCTATTGGTCCTGTGAAATGGGTAAAAGAATGCAGTGTATGTGTTAGTGCTTGACCCCTCCCCTTACCGCAAAAATGTCACCCGACCAACCTCCATCCGTTGCGCAAGTGACCCTGGCACCTACCGGTGCCTGTGCCCCACACACAAGTTCCGTACTCGCGAACAATTGTCTTTTTTATCTACAATACCAATCGAACCGTTCCGACGTCGATCCGCTATACAATCTTGTCAGTGATGCCTTCTCCGATGAGGAAATCAACGTTGCATATACGAAATGCAAAGATCTGATACCAGAGAGCATTCTCAAGGACGATCCGCGAAGAACTTGTCCTCTCACAAAAAATATCGTATATCACTAAGTGGCTAAGGACCTGCTCGGTGGAAATCTACGCCGATGACCCTTACAACCTGCCACCAAAGGGCCCTGCTGACCTAAGCCTACCTGCGGTGTACCACACGGCAGAAAATGCCTTCAAAACAGCAAATCTCTCTCAGATATAATTGGCAAAAAACTCAGAAAAAAATTGAGGAGACAAATGATAATTATCAGAATCTGGGACGTGATCAAAGGACTACAGGAATCCCTAGACAGTCTTAAAACTGTGGAAACAATAATCTCACACGGATCTGGGATGCGATCAAAGGAGTGCAGGATCGATAGACATCGCACTGATAGCCACCAGACTACTACGAATGCTGCATCCAATTTTTCCTCGCCTCCCAGCAACACGGAAGGGAAGGGCCGTTCCGAGGGACTGTTGATCCCCCAACCGCTTCTCCCTCCCCAGTACCTCCGGTGGAAGATATATCTCCGGTGATGATTACTAGCCCTCGTAATCCTCCCCACCCTATCTCTCCCCCCCCCCCCCCAACCCCCCATCGTAGATGCAGATGAAACTGATCATGAGGGGTCTGGCGGCTGGCAGATTCAAACAAGCGAAAGAAAGAAGAAGAACCTCCCGTTTTGGCCGCCGGACGCCGGAGGCCCAACATTCGTATTTCACCTCGCCCGACACATGAGAAGAGATGTCACATAGTAATTCACAATCTGCGCTCATCGGTGACGCTAGATGCCATAGTGGAGAGAGTCAAGTTTCTCACTGGCTCTGACCCACTCATCTCCCACGAACTCCCATGCAGGATTAAACATAAAGTGGCTTACAGGCTTACCTGCCTATTTCACACCTCGACGTTCTTAAGGCGAGAATTTCGGTCCTAATATATTAGATTTCTTTTTTTTTTTAAGATACAGACTAATCCAGGATCACCACCCCCAGGGGAACTTACTGACACTCCAACCTAGGGTCATTTCCACCGCAAGTGCCAGCCAACCGCCCCCCCCACGGCGAGTGACTGCCCACTCCCCCTGGCTAACCCCCATCCACCCCCAAATGATCATGCGCATTCATCTCCCATCTTCGTGAGTAGCCATGGATACATTAAACATAATCTCTTGGAATATCTTTGGCCTCAAGCGGAACATTCCTCTCCTAAACATGTTCTGTAAAAATTTCAAAGGCATCATTGCATTGCAAGAAACGCTCCTCTGGCCACATGACCTTGCCATATGCGATTCAATTCATGAAGACTTCAGAACCTTCTCGACTTCATCGATGCAAGTTACAGACCAAATCCTAGCCGTCTGCGAAAGAGGCCTTTCTTTCCTGTGGCACAAATCATTAGACAATACTGATAAAGGTGATGACCTACAGGAGTGACAGATTGCTGGGGATTCAAGTGACATAGGGAACTCTAAAATCCTAATTATCAATGTTTATATGCCATGGGAAAATAACAATAACTTTGATCATTACTGCATGATCCTAGGGGAGTTACACAGTATTATTCATGATTCTCCAGCTGATCATATTTGTATAATAGGGGACCTTAATTCACACCCCACAAAACAATTTTATAATGAACTTACTCGCTTTCTGTCAAAATCATGCTGCTCTCCAAATTAGCGATGTTATGCTCCTCCCTCCCTCCTCTTATTCATATGTACTAATAGAGCGGACGCTATTACAACTTCCTGGCTGGACACTGCATCACATCCCCACAACTTCATGATTCTATTATGACCTGCAATATTCGCTATGACCTTGCAACGGGCTACGATCACATCCCATTACAGGTGTCATTCAGTACCCCATCCCTCCTTACCGTGAACCCCCTAACTGATCGCCCACCAGCGGTAAACTGGGATTTTAAAAACCAAGAGAAAACCAGATACTTTAGAGCGACCACGGAAACCAGGTTGCGGTCAATAGTTCAACCGGCAGAAGCCTTACTTTGTACTAACACAAATTGTAGAAATGACCACCACCACAAGAGGGATCTGATGAATTCTATTCGAACATAATCTCCGCTTTGCTTGGCTTCGGGTCAGACTGCCTACAGAATTTCGTCAAGGTATTCTCGTAAATTCCTGGATGGAATGACTTGGTTAAAGATCTGTATACTACTCACGAGAAATGTTTTTTTTACTGTGGAGGCAAAATGGGTAGCCCCAGGGAAGGGCAACACTGCATTGCTAAATGAGAAAAAACAGGCGAGAGCGCAGTTTCAAACTTGCTCTTAAGCACTGGGGGGGGGGGGGGGCAGGTTATATGAAAAACACTTAGAATCTGGGTGATTATCCTCGTCTTTGGAAAGATATCCAGTCTTTAAATCCCAAAACTAAAAAGCTATCAGTCACAGAGTAGGGAAGCAGTCGAGACACGAAGCTATTGCAAATATGTGGAGCGATCACTTCAACAATATCCTGATGCATAAATGATCAAGACTCCCGAAGAATGTAGATAACCTCCTTACTGACAACATTCAATTTCATTTTGCAGACCGTTTTACGCCAGTAAACATCAGCGATGCCATAAACAGACCTACTAATAATAAATCGCCCCCGGCTGTGATGGTCTTCCTGCAGAGCCCTTCAAAACTCTGCCATCCGATAATTTAACATTTTGCTAGCTGCCCTATTCAATGCGTGCATAATTCATCGGTTTCTTCCAGACTCCCTACTCTTAGTTCACTTGATACCATTCAAAATCGAAAACAAGCTAAAGGATGCAGCTGACCCTGGCAACTACCAGGCCGATTGCAAAATCACAACGATCGCATCGAAGATACTTTGAGTCTGTTTTCTTCTAGTGAGACCTCTCCCCTTTCTCACACAACCCTGACAACCAGTTCGGGTTTAAAGCAAACCACTCAACCGCCACCCTGCATCTACTACTGAAAGAATTGTTTGAACTACTACCTATCTCGCCTCTCCTGTTTTCCTTTGTTTTGTAGATGTGAGAAAAAGCATTTGACAGAGTAAACTACCTGAAGCTCTTCCTGAAGCTGCATAAAAGGGGCACACCCCTATATCTAATTGGCATTTTACATTGCTGGTTCTCCACACAGCAATTTCTGTGTCAAATGGGAAACGTATTATCTTACAACCTTCTGCTCCCTAAACGGGCTTTCGGCAAGGGGGCATTCTCTCTCCATACCTGTTTAATACGTACACAGATGCCTTGAACGTCAACTGAACTCCGCTCCCAATCGGATGCACTGTCAATGCACAAAAGGAAATAAAATTTGAAAAACAAAACCAATACGTCAATACGCATATAACAAATCTTGCACAACGATCATTACAAACAATTACCTGGGGCTAACAAATTTCTATCCCGGACAGGCCCCCACTTGTTACGACTGCTTCTAATACTCTTAAGTTATTAGATAGAGAAACTTAAATATTTTGCTTGCCAAGGCAATTTATTCAAACACCCGTTAAAATTATATACTTTATTATTATTTAAATAATTATTTTTAGTATTACCGAAACCCAATAAACATTTACAGTAGAGAAAATCAACCGGAATACTTTATGTAATAAACCGCGTATTACACTCTTTACACAAAGAAATACCTAATATGACAATAAACTCATTTTAAACGAAAAAATACTCGAATACCTCGTACTCACCTAATACAGAGAAACACTTCAGATGGCTAAGTCACGAACATAGAAGATAATACAAGAGAATCAATACTTTAACCCATATTAATAATATGAACTTGCACTCTTTCGTAATATTAATTAGTATATTCCACTTCATTGTCCACTACAATTCCAGGAGACACACTGATACGTACGAAACTAAGTAGCCAAGTAAAACTTTTTAAAAGGATCAAACAACAGAACTTTACACTTAATAGAAAAGCCAAGAGGAATAAATAAAACACAAAAACATCACACTTCCTGATCCACCTACGCCGCCATCTATTTGGTTGATCAGCGCATCTCAGCGAAACAAATACAAATAATTAAAGTTGTAACACTGTGTATCGCGTTATTATACACATACTTTTTAATATCTAGCATATGACGTATACTATTCTTTTCTTTTGTTTCATACCTGCAAAAGCACGCAAACATAGGTGAAGCAGCAGTAACATATAAATTGTTGACTATTATGCAAGGTAGCAGGTTTATCTGGCTAAAAATATTTTTAACTAACGCACCTAAAATGATTGAATTTTTTCATTCCAGTATGATTGATTTCTTTCACCATTCCAAAGGTATTGTAAACTGATAGTTTATAACTGATAGTTATAATTGCTATGTATTCCGATTGTCACGTAAAATTTAAACAATGAAAATAGCAATATTGTGCATAGTATAAATCAAATTCTTTGCTATATATTGCCATATATCTATATATCAAATTCTTATTCATTGCCCGTGGTATCACCAATCTGAACAGTAATATTATTGTTATTATCAACACTGGCTTGCCTAACCTACGATTAATACTTATTGTACAAGAGGGTCAAATATTTGTGTTTCTTTGATCATTGTCATACTACTGGGGGAAGCTTTACTATGACGTCTGATGTCATAGTTTTATGGCCACAACTTGCCTCTCTCTGGGTGCTTACTAAATTTAGCTATGTTTCCGTTTGAAATTTTTTTATTTATTCTGATAAGGGCCTTACTTATCAACTTTATACATCACTGCCCTATTCTTGCCAATTAGGCTGTGGCTTCAAATAGCTATTTTCAAAATTAGATCCATATTCGATGCGTTGGCAAGATTTTATCAACGAAAATCAATTAGACTTCTTCTTACTTTATAAGCTTGTCCCTTTTTGGGGTGGCCGTAATGGTTCTTCAACACATTCTTCCATTTCCTTCAGTCCAGTGCATCTTCCTCACCTCAATCCCAACTCCCTTATCTCTCTTCACACAGTCAATACTTGCAATTTTGGTCTACCTAACCTTCTCCTACCTGGTAGTCCCTAGCCATCATCTTCCTTATTGGGTGGGCTACTCTAGTCTCTTTAATGCTTTATACCATCTCTGTCTTCTTTCCTCCCAATGGTTGAGTTGGTGCTATTTTGAGAGTGCCTCTAATATGTTTGTTCCTAACCTTATCCTTATCCAGTAAAGTCACATTGCCGTCTCAACTCCTTATCTCAGTACCATCCATCCTGTTCTCATTTCTCCTCTTAGTTAGTCTGTTTCGGACGAGTACAACATGGCAGGTCTAACACCTGGCGCTGCTGGTATTGACATCCTACATCACAGCACCCCACTACATTTCCTCCAGCTAACTCTACCCTGACTGTATCCTTCCGGTCAACCCTTCATCTAGTCTCCTGTATTTTGGATCACAGGACCCCAGATATTTAAAAACTTTTTACCTCTTCTAACTTTATGAAAATCATCTCGAAGATCTACTTTTTCTTTCTCTTTCTGTTTCCTCAAATTCACAGCGCATTCCAACAGTCGTGATTCTATTTTTTAATCAGAAGCCCTCTCCTCCAAACAGTTTCCTTCATCCCTCACTTAATATTTAGTTCTTCATCATCAGTTACACACAAAAAAATCCATCATCTGCATACAGTATTGGTCCAGGGGATTTCACGTCTCAGATCTTCTGTGATTATATGTCAAACTGATCTCACTCCCAATCGGATGCACTGTCAATGAACAATTATAAACGACCTCTGTTACGCCGACGATATGGTTTCTGATTCCCCATCAGTGCAAGGTCTCCAACGACTCAATCGACACTTGACGCCCAATATGCAGAGGAAATTTGATATATCTACAACGAAACCAAGACCCAGTGCATGTCGCTGCCTCCCCGAGATCGCTTAAGCATATTGCAGAACACAAATTTTTCCTCGAAAAACCATCAGCTTTGGAATTTGTGCACGAATTTCCGTATTTGGGTCACATTATCACCGACGACCTAAAAGATACGGCGACATTGAACAGAGGCATCGTAAACTATGTGCAACTGGCAACATGATTGCAAAGAGGTTTGCCTTCTGTCACCAAGACGTGAAACTGCTCTTCTTCCGCTCGTACTGCTACAGTATCTACGGGTGTTCCCTCTGGACGAACTATACCCGAGAGACCCATGAGACGCTCACTGTTGTGCACAATGACATTCTGAGACGCCTCACAAACACTCCCAGCTAACCCCACCCTCCGCCACACAGATGTTCATAGAAAACCACTTGCACAATCTAAAAATCATTGTAAGGCGAACAATGTCCAGTCTGGTAACCCGAGTGAGAAACAGCAGCAACTCGCTCATACAAAGCATCCTAAGGAGTAGCAAGAAAGATCTAAATTGTGGGAAAGATGGGAAAAGGAGGCCTTTGTCCCCTAAAGGGACTTAATCTCTGTTTTGGCAAGATGTCATCTGCAGATTTTGTCATTATTATATTTGTTGCTGATATTTTACTTTTTCATTATTACTGTGATTACTATCAAGTTAAACTTTTTTACTATCAATTTTCGTATTTAGCCCTCTGGACCTGACTACTGTAACCACCTAAGGTCTCAGTTGAAATTTAAGTTATATAATCTGTGCACTAACTTTTATAACTCTCAATGCATTTTTTTTTTCTCACCAATATTATTACTTTTATCACCATACTATGATTACTATATTTTATGCTACCTCAGCTATTTTGTGGATAAGTGCCGATTATTCAATTCTTTATCATGTTGTCTCATGTATCTAGACTGTGTATGTTACTGTCTGTATTTTGTATAATCCATGTATATGGCCCTGCGCTGAAATAAAGGATATAATTATTATTATTATTATTATTGTTAAAAAGAATGGCAGAATTAAGCGAGTTGATTTTATATATTGTTTTTTCTATTTTCCTTACGATTCGCTTCTCAGGCTCAGCGATGTTTCTGAGTAACTGACCAATATTCATATTGGGAATTTTCAAAAATCATAAATGCTGAAGGTAATCTTTTATTGGAACAGGATATCAGGTCCAGGTCAAGCAGGGGTCGTCGTCAGTGCTGTATTATTCCGTAGGCGTAGTTCAGTTCGGTGCCGGGTTCGTCTTCGGTTTTAAGGGCTGGTATTGGTGCTGGTATAGCTGGTATATCTGGTATTACGTACGTTTCGACCTTCTCGCAGGTCATCCTCGGACGAGTCTTTTGAAGAGACTGTAGCAGAAGTCTGGGGCGGGTATTTATAGCGGCTTCGGAACCTAGAGTTTGCATTCTCATTGGTCGGGGCGGCCGTTCTTGGACGAAGTCGTGGATCTCTGTTGTTGTTGTTTAAGATTAAGCTGTCCTCGAAGGTCTCGGGGATTCTCTCGTGCGAGCGCCACAGTATGTGCCTGGGGGGATGAACGACAGGAATTCCGTCCGTAGCAGGAATCCAGTCATCCCGTGGGGGCTCCTGATCATCTGGTATTGTCGGGGGTCGATCGCTGCTCATCCGCCGGCGGCGGAAGGGAAGGAGAAACGTTTCTTGGGTGATTGTAAGATTTGGTTTCTCCTTGCCTATATGGAGGGCTTCTAAGAGGCGCAGACGTCGGGGATCCGTTGTCTGGTCTATTATTTCGATATTAGGAATAATTCATTTCTCTTTATCCGTTTGTTATGAGCAGTCCCTGGCGTGGTTGAAGATTGCTCCTTCTTGAGCGTGGCAGGAGATTTCGCTTGGAGAAACGCATGGAGGTCATACCGACGTATTTTGCCGAGGCATCCTCGGACGGGGCATGTGTAACGGTAAGACCACACTCGTCTTCTTCAAGGGATCCTGCAGGGGCGCCGAAGGGTTGTTTCTCATCACCAGGCTGCTCGTCTTCTTCGTTTTATAATATAAATTAACTTAATATTTTTGTCTGGGTCGGCTGGGCTGACGTTTTCGTCGATGATCTTTTTGAGGGCTTGTTCGTCCTCCTTGTACCTCCGGTAGAAATGTCCCTTGTAGACAGCTTGATGGGCTCTGCAACATCGGGGCGGCGGGGTTTCCTGGTGGTACCAGGCTTACCATATTTTTCCTTATAGATTCATCAACAGCACGATTGGTGTGTCCCGTTGTCGATGAGGACCTGGGCGGCGCGCTCCAACTCACTGTGTGTATCATTCCAGGAGGAGCAGTGTGAGAGGGCCCTCCTGACGAAGGCGCTGATGGTGGAGCGCTTATACCTCTCAGGGCACTCGCTCTCACCGTTCATACACATACCCAGGTTCGTCGGCTTCGTGTACACCTTCGTGCTGAATTCGGAATCTCGCTGTTCGACAAGAACGTCAAGGAAGGGGAGGCGGCGGTCTTTTACAATGTTCGATCGTGACGTGAGGCAGCTGTGGTCGTGGAATGCATGTCGCAGCTGCTCTATCTCATCCTGGGAGTCGGCGCAGACGAAGGTGTCATCAATGTAAGCGCACGTACATCCTCGGTTTGTTGGAATTCTGGAAGACCCTCTCTTCGACGGTACCCCATATAGAAATTGGCGAAAAGGACCCCAAGGGGAGATCCCATCGCCACGCCGTCGATCTGGGTGTACATATAGCTGCATTGATCAGCAAAAGGGGCCTTCTTAGTACAGATTTCCAGCAGGGCTCGAAGGGCATGCTCTGGGATGTTTAAGGATGGAGTGTCGGGGTCCCTGTAAACTCTGTCCAAGATCATTTGTATGGTCTCGTCTACGGGGGGACGTTGGTTAAAAGAGGGACTCTACATCCATCGAAGCGATGCATCCTCCTGGGGGGACGTACGGGGTTAAGATCCCTGCCCCCACGTACCTGTTGCCAGAAACTCAATACCATCTTAACCCGTACGTCCCAGATAGGCACAGCTTGAAAAGTCGTCGGCCGAGTTTCTTGGAAGCCCTACGACAACGCGCCCCCCCGGAGGATGCTCGCTTCGATGGATGTAGAGTCCCCTCTTTACCACGTCCCGTAGACGAGACCATACAAATGAATCTTGGACAAGAGTTTACAGGGACCCCGACACTCCATCCTTAAACATCCCAGAGCATGCCCTTCGAGCCCTGCTGGAAATCTGTACTAAGAAGGCCCCTTTTGCTGATCACCGCAGCTATATGTACACCCAGATCGACGGCGTGGCGATGGGATCTCCCCTTGGGGTCCTTTTCGTCAATTTCTATATGGGTACCGTCGAAGAGAGGGTCTTCCAGAATTCCAACAAACCGAGGATGTACGTGCGCTACTTGATGACACCTTCGTCTGCGCCGACTCCCAGGATGAGAATAGGAGCAGCTGCGACGTGCATTCCACGACCACAGCTGCCTCACGTTCACGATCGAACATTGTAAAGACCGCCGTCTCCCCTTCCTTGACGTTCTTGTCGAACAGCGAGATTCCGAATTCAGCACGAAAGGTGTACACGAAGCCGACGAACCTCCGGTATGTGTATGAACGTGAGACGAGTGCCCTGAGAGGTATAAGCGCTCCACCATCAGCGCCTTCGTCAGGAGGGCCCTCTCACACTGCTCCTCCTGGAATGATACACACAGTGAGTTGGAGCGCGCCGCCCAGTCCTCATCGACAACAACGACACAAAAATCGTGCTGTTGATGAATCTATAAGGAAGGAAAAATATGGAAGCCTGGTACCAGCCAGGAAACCCCGCCCCGATGTTGCAGAGCCCATCAAGCTGTTCTACAAGGGACATTTCCACGGAGGTACAAGGAGACGAACAAGCCCTCAAAAGATCATCGACGAAAACGTCAGCCCAGCCGACCCAGACAAAATATTAAGTTAATTATCTATATAAAACGAAGAAGACAGCAGCCTGGTGATGAGAAACAACCCTTCGGCGCCCCTGCAGGGATCCCTTGAAGAAGACGATGTGTGGTCTACCGTTACACATGCCCCGTCCGAGGATGCCTCGGCAAATACGTCGGTATGACCTCCATGCGTTTCCTCCAAGCGAATCTCCTGCCACGCTCAAGAAGGAGCAATCTTCAACCACGCCAGGACTGCTCATAACAAACGGATAAAGAGAAATGATATTATTCCTAATATCGAAATAATAGACCAGACAACGGATCCCCGACGTCTGCGCCTCTTAGAAGCCCTCCATATAGGCAAGGAGAAACCAAATCTTATAATCACCCAAGAAACGTTTCTCCTTCCCACCGCCGCCCGGAGAGCAGCGATCGACCCCCCGACAATACCAGATGATCAGGAGCCCCCACGTATGACTGGATTCCTGCTACGGACGGAATTCCTGTCGTTCATCCCCAGGCACACTACTGTGGCGCTCGCACGAGA
>NC_061088.1:50653070-50683286 GCF_015104395.2 Macrobrachium nipponense
GTATCTGCGAATAATGCCATTGAGTTCAATAGAAATTTCATATTGGATATATGTATATATGTATATTATATATATATATATATATATATATATATATATATATATATATATTCATAAATTTAACTTCAGTTAATTATAATTATTCTCTTCATAATCTATTTACGCAGTCTTGTGGATCTTTCCAAAATGGCAACTGATTTGATAACAGTCAATCATCGTAAGAGAGAGGAAGAGGAAAAAACTAAATTTGGCTTTCTCCATATTTCCAATCATCTTCCAACGAAGCAGGGAAGGAAGTGGAATCACAATGAGACGACATATCGGGAAAACACCTGACACATGAAAGCCATCGTCTTTTAACTGAGCAATTTGACACAGATGGCAATCTTACATATTCATCTTCTCCAAAGAAATTGTTTTCATGATGTATGTATGTATGTATGTATGTATGTATGTATGTATGTATGTATGTATGTATGTATGTGCTTGTAAATAAATGTCTATTATTTCAAGTATAAGCAGTATTCTGTCTTTACATTTCTTTCACTTTCTGTCTCTTAACACCAGTGTGATTATGTTACGAAGTGATGCCCCAATCTTTATGTGGTGCGTTTTAGTAAGGTAGTGTTCGAGTTAGGTGATCGCTTACCTGCTTTTCCTCCTTGATAATTCGTTCTGCAGTCTGGGTTTCTGCTTTATGGCTCTTCTTAATGGTTAGTTCTGGAGATGCTTGAATGAGACGAACGACAGAGTTTCTTTCTTTACTGTGCAAAGAATTAGAGTTACACATACAACTACAAAACTTATAAAGCTAATGTTGGACTCTGGCAATATTTTTGCTTCTGTACTCAACGACAGCTGCCAGTCCTCTCAGGCTTTTTCTGTCGGTCACAACTTGAGCCACCCTCGGTTCGAATTCAGCACCACCTCCTTAGGCGGTGCAAAATCTGGTTCTCTGCCCAACTGGATTCTTGATTCGTGGAGTAGTGTTTCCTTATCTTGTCCCCATCCCCTTTTAGTTGTGGTTAACATGTTAATTCCTCCTTTTCCAAGCGGAATCAATAATTTAACGTGGTAATACCTCCTCCGGGAGGCAGAGCTGCATACTTTCTAGAAGCTGAGTAAATCTGGTGCGAGGTCACAGGTTAAAGATTTTATGACGGTCTTAAAATTTTAATTGTGGTGTTATGGTTCAACTTCCTGTGACTAAGGTTTTGTTAATCAAATTCTGGCTCACACACCAAACTCAATTCTCTCTCTCTCTCTCTCTCTCTCTCTCTCTCTCTCTGTTTTTACGCTACCCTCTCGTAGTAGCCATCTTGCTTGGTGAGACGTACCCGCGTGAAGTCAGATTAATCAACAGATATCACAAGTTTAACATACGACTAGAATTTGAGAAATATCTAGAAGTGTTCGTGAACTATCGGTGATAAGATTAGTGTTAAAATAGTAGGATAAAGCGTCTTCTAAGTTAGTTTATCAAGTGTAATACGGTAAATCAGAACAAGATGGCAGTAAGTTCCAACTGCGGGAATTTAGCTTGCTTGGCGGATTCGCAATACGATGAGGTAGCAGGAAGGGAACTGGCATTTCTAATCTATGAAATCAGCAACAGTCCTAACCAAAAAGATACAAAAGCATTCATAGATATATTAGAAGGATATAATCCTTCAAACTGGAACAAATCTAATGAAAACATCTTGAAAATAATTGAAGAAGTTCCAAATAAAATCCAAGTGGTCAAGAGACTCATAAAGAAAATATACATAAACCAACATATTCCGACAAAGAAAATGAATAAGGTAAATCTTGTGAATATCCTAATTGATGCATTAGGAAAAAGAATGCCAAAAGCATGCAAACTGTGTAAGGTTTGGTATAGCATAGTCAATCCACAAAACCTAATCAGAAAATGTGCTGCATGCAACATTCCGACCCATCCACAGTGTGCTGAGGTAATGCAAGATTTGAGAAAAGATACAAGAATTTTTTGTTCAACATGTCTATCATGGATAGACAATGTTATTAAATCAAGATTGAATGTACAAATAGTTGAGGATGAAGAAGAAGAGGAAGAGGAAGAAGAAGAAGAAAAAGAAGAAGAGGAAAACGGAAGAGAAGTAAACAAAAATGAAATGACAGAAAAAAATAAGGAAAACAAAGAACAAGATAAAAGTATGGATGCAGAGATACTCATTGATACTACATATGAGGCAATAAAACAGCATACCTACGAAGAAATAAATTACGATATGACAACAGAAAAGCAAATCCCGAAGAGGCTCTACCCAGATCTACACAATGACGGGAAAGAGGAAAAAATAGACAAGAAAGACAAAATCTGCAACCTTTTGAAAAGAGGGAATTGCAGATTTGGAGAAAGATGTTACTACAAACATCCTAAGGTATGTCAAAACTATGAAATATATGGTAAATGTGCATACTTAGATGGCTATGGGGATGATTGCAGAGATCTGCATCCAAAAATATGTAAAAACCTAAAAGAAGGAAAAGGATGTAAGTTCGACAAAAATGCAAATATATGCAGCCCCCTGTAGCCATGAATCATAATCAAATAAATAACCAACCAAGTAATAAAATCCAAAATAAGAAAGAAACAAATAAAGAGAGAAATCAAGAATATCAGGTAAAAGAGAAAAGCAAACCACCAATGAGATATGCAGAGGTGTCAGCAAAAAATTTCAAAGCATCAGCTCTGAAATTCTACTCAAGAGATAATAACTGTATTTATTATGCAAGAGGATATTGCAGAAACGGAGAAAATTGCAGATTCAGACACAAAATGAATAATTATGATGAAGGAAGATCAAATATTATGGAAAAGTTGGATTTTTTAATGTCAGAATTTCTGGAAATGAAAAAAAAGAACAACATACCAGAACAGGAAAGAGACATGGGAAAATCCTTATTACTACCATTATTAAATGAAGGAGAAAACACGCAAACCATCATAGTGATGAATGCGCAGGGTTTAGTTACGAGTAACTCAAAAAGAAAAATAGAGTACTTAGAAGAACTAACCCAAAATGAAAAGAAAATAGATATAATGAATATAAGTGAAACCTGGTATTCCCAAGAGACTGGGAATGATGATCAAATAAAAGGGTTCCAAACTTATAGATCAGATAGAAAAAATAGGAATCAAGGGGGAACCGCAATATATGGGAAAGACAAAAAAACAAGGAAAAATATATGAGAAATATAGTAACTCAGAATGTGAACTAATAGCGGTAGAATTTGAATCTGAAAAATTGATGAACATAGTAATATATAGACCTCCTAATACTAAAGAGTTTGACTTAATAATTGAAAATTGGATGATATATGTAGAAATCACAAGGACTGGACTATTCTCCTATCTGGTGACTTCAACTTTCCTTTCGTAGAATGGAAAGAACGAATAGGAGATTGTGGTTGTACTTATACATATAAAAAGAGAGTAATAGTAGTGCAGAAGATAAGAGGCAATTTGAAAAGCTATTAGATATGCTACTAGAATACAACAATTCAACAAATAAATCACCTGCCAACAAGAAAGGAAAATACTTTAGACCTAGTATTTGTGAACGAGATGAATTATGTTAAAGAAATAATAGTTTATAATGCGAGTATTTCAGACCATAATGTCATAGAATTAACAGTTCATTCCAAAGCAGGTGAAAATAGAGATAAGCAAGAAATGAAAAAGTGGGAAGGATATGGAAAATACAACTTCTACAGTAAAAATATAAAATGGGTCAGAAATTAATGAAGAATTAAACAAAGATTGGGATAACATTTTCGTAAGTGATGACATAAGGGTAAATACGGAGATATTATATATTGGAGAAAATAGTGGATAAATATATACCGAAGAAGAAAAGTAAACATCATTCATGCATACCAAGAGACAGAACGATCTTGTTCCAGAAAATCAGAAAGTGGAAAAAAGGTCTTGCAAAAGAAAAAAATGCATGGAAAGTTATAGAACTAAAAAGTAAGATAGAAAATGCAGAACAAAAGATTATACAATCAAAAGAAAATGAAAAACGGGACTTGGAAGAAAAAACCCTATTAAATATCAAGCAAAACCCCAAACTATTATACTCATATGCGAAGAAGATGAATAAAAGAAGAATAGAAATAGGCCCTCTGAGAATTGAAGGGAGATTAACGAATGAAAAAAAGGAAATTTGCAACATACTGGCAGAACGATATAAGAGAGAATTCACCCCTAGAATAGATAATGAAGATAATTATATAGAAGTAAGGGACGAAAATAGTGAATATTTAGCTGACATAGAAATTAATGAAGCTGATATTGTGCAGGCAATTAATGAAATTAAAAATGGAGCTGCTGCAGGGCCGGATGGAGTCCCTGCTATTTTGTTAAAGAAAGTAGTTCATTCTATCGCAAAGCCACTTGCAATATTATTAAGACAAAGTGTAGATACAGGCAAGATTTATGATGAGCACAAATTAGCATATATCACCCCTACTTTCAAAAGTGGATCAAGACTAGAGGCAAGTAATTATAGGCCTGTGAGTCTAACATCACATATTATGAAAGTGTATGAAAGGGTAATGAAGAAAAATATTATGAAACATTTATAAAAAATAATTTGTTTAATATAGGACAACACGGTTTCGTACCCGGAAAAAGTACACAAACCCAACTGTTAGTCCACCGTGAGAACATATTCAAAAATATGAAAAGCGGAAATGAAACAGATGTGGTTTATCTAGACTTTGCAAAAGCTTTTGACAAAGTAGACCATAATATATTAGCAAAGAAAATTAGAAAACACAATATCGTAGATAAAGTAGGAAGATGGTTAAAAGAATTTTTACACAACAGAAAACAGATAGTTATTGCAAACGATGAGAAATCGGATGAAACCAAGGTAATATCCGGTGTGCCACAAGGTACGGTGCTAGCTGCAATATTGTTTGTTATTATGATTGAAGACATAGACAGTAATGTTAAGGATTCGGTAGTGAGTAGTTTCGCTGATGACACAAGAATAAGTAGAGAAATTACTTGTGATGAAGATAGGAACGCTCTACAAAGAGACCTTAACAAAGTATATGATTGGGCAGAGGTAAATAGGATGGTATTTAACTCTGATAAATTTGAATCAATAAATTATGGAGACAGAGAAGGAAAGCTATATGCATATAGGGGACCTAATAATGAGACAATCACAAATAAGGAAGCAGTTAAAGACCTTGGTGTGATGATGAATAGGAACATGTTATGCAATGATCAAATAGCAATTCTGTTGGCAAAATGTAAAGCAAAAATGGGAATGTTGTTACGGCACTTCAAAACAAGAAAAGCTGAACACATGATTATGCTTTATAAAACATATGTTCGTAGTCCACTTGAATATTGCAATATGATATGGTACCCACACTATCAAAAGGATATTGCACAAATAGAGAGTGTACAAAGGTCCTTTACAGCTAGAATAGAAGAAGTTAAGGACCTAGAATACTGGGAAAGACTACAATCCTTAAAATTATATAGTCTAGAAAGGAGAAGAGAACGCTACATGATAATTCAGGCATGGAAACAGATAGAAGGAATAACAGAAAATATCATGGAACTAAAAATATCAGAAAGAGCAAGCAGAGGTAGATTAATAGTGCCCAAAACTATACCAGGAAAAATAAGGAAAGCACACAGGACATTAATCCACTACGCACCAGCATCGATAATGCAGCGTCTATTCAATGCGTTGCCAGCTCATATGAGGAATATATCAGGAGTGAGCGTAGATGTGTTTAAGAATAAGCTCGACAAATATCTAAACTGCATCCCAGACCATCCAAGATTGGAAGATGCAAAATATACCGGAAGATGTACTAGCAACTCTCTGGTAGACATTAGAGGCGCCTCACACTGAGGGACCTGGGGCAACCCGAACGAACTGTAAGGTCTGTAAGGTAAGGTAAGGACTATTATTTTTTATAGCTGTCATTACATCACTCGGTCACCTACGAAAATTGTCTTCAATGTTTAATATATATATATATATATATATATATATATATATATATATATATATATATATATATATTTATATATTATGTATATCGAATAAAAATTGTATCAAATCATAAGCATAATAAATGAATACTCAGAATACAATATCTGAAAAAATTTTCTGAAATGATGTGGATATTAAATGTCAATTATGGATCATTATAATCAAATGCCTCACTATGATGACAAACAACACAATGGCGACTACTATTATCAGCAGATTTACAAATGAAAGTAAATGGTGCTATGTGTTTCGTATACAAGTAATAGTCATCAACATAATTCAAGTTCTCAAATTCCTTTAATTCTAACTGAGACAATTTAAACTCATCTATTGCAAATGTGTAATTCTTATATGGCATAAGTTTGCTGAAACAGTATTCAGTGAAAAGGTGTGGTTCATGGTATAATTGAGTTGGTATAATTAACTTACATGATGTTGCAAAAGACTTCATATTCCTAAATTTCAGTTGGGTGGTGACATCAGGACAAGTGACTGTGGCTATAACAGTATGTCACGAAAATGCCAAAATATCTTCATTCACTATAGTTGCTTCAAATGACTTATTAAATGACTTTGTACACACACCCTTTCCTTGATTTTGCTTTAAAATCAACTCTTGGATACAGGGATAATCATTAGTAGTCTTAATTAAGTTATCAATATCACATATATACTCCTTTTCCTTCAAAATTACACATTCGTTGAATTGTTCATCAGTTAAAAAGGCTACCATTAATCCATGTTCTTCCAATGCAAAATGAGTACAAAGGCCCTTTCTAATAATGATCTGATTTTCAATATATATAGGAAAGGGATATACAGAAACTAGCACATTTGAAATTTTCGTATTGAAAGGTAGAACTTAAATAATTCTGTCATGGATTACTTTGGCATTTATCAAATTATAGTACATGAAAGTATCATCTACTAAAGTTGTGCAATGCTTCTCAATTATATAAAACTTAATAATGGCTTCCAATTCTTTTGGAGTGATTAGTGTTGGGCTCAAAATACCTTTGTAACCAAGTAAGACAGCATTGAGCATGCCTTTATGTTCATGTAACATCACTTCACTTTCCAGTCCAAATGTATTTAAATACTGTAAATTTTCTATCTTATTGAGTTCTTTTGTTACATTCTGAATTAGTTGACTTACGGAAACTTTCAATTTTTCTATCTGTTCTCCATTTTAATTGTTATAGGCAATCACTTTATTTATCACTGTACCCCTTGCGGCTGCCCATTTTTCCAGTCTGTCAATTCCTCCCTTTTCTTGTTCTACATTTGCTTCGGTAGCAACCCCAAACAACTGATTTAGAGCAGTTCCAATGAAGAGTAAGAGGGATCTTTGGACATTGTTCTCGGTGTGTTATCTATATTCATGCTCAACTTTTCCAATAATGACATGACACGGTTATCACCCTTCTGTAGGATTGCTTTAATACCATTTTGGATTTCTCTTAGTTCACTTTCACGTTTGAGCACTGTAGAAATATCTATACTAACTATTCCAGGGTCCTTGATCATTTTGACTTTTCCATGTCTTTTTAACAGGGCACCTTTTCTTATCTCCACTTCTGAAGAGATGAGTCCAATTAAAACTAGTGCTATGATGAGCCGCATGTTTGCCTCTGCAAAAGTTAGACTTAATCAGATTTTCTTTATATATAGACACATTAATTGCATTGTGTACATCACAGTTATGATATTTTCAGTCCAACACTATTTATATATGGCTATATACACACGATTTTTACCTCTTTCAGTTTCTTAGAGCATACCTCGTTGTAATTAGATTTTCTAGTATTTTCCTTTCTTATGTTATCTATATCTTTAGTAGACCATGGATCTCTTTTCACTACCTTTACATGATTCCAGTGAACTACCTTTTCCCTTAGATCACTTTCATTTATTACTCTGCATTTATTCAATTTTAACACTTCTATTATTCTATGTGGCCCAGTGAATTTGGGAGAAACTTTTACATTTGGACCTTCTAGTACATGATTCTAAACATAAATTTGATTACCCATTGTAATCTCTGGTTTAGTTGTATTTTTGTTATAGTATTTTTCTTGAGTCTTATGTACGTCTTTTAGTCTAGCTCTTGTCTGCATGATAGTCTCGTAAGTACGTCTGGTTTTCCATGCAGCATAGTCATCATAATTATGTCTGGGTGGCGCTGCATCATCTAATAACGTATTTGGCATTTCTTTCCGATAGCCATATAGCAAATAATGAGGAGATTCTCCTACCGTCTCACTTACAGTATTATTCAATGTGAACTGTACCTCTTCAAGACCTAAGTCCCAATCTTCTGTATGTGGTTTTACTAAAGTTTTCAGGATATCATTTATTTTACTGCTCCAATTGAACTGGGTTTATAGGCTGTTATTTGACATTTATTTATTCATAAAACTCACATATTTTCTTTAAAAGATCACTAGTAAATTCAGCAACATTATCAGATAGAAGAACTAGATTTAAGAGCTTCGGCTACTATAGTTGCCTGCATCTCTGTTTCTTACAGGCATGATTTCTACATATCTAATTAGTTCTTGGAAACGGACCCAAAAAGTCCATAGTTACTACTTGAAATGGATTTAACTCTTATGGATATTTTTCAAGTGGATCTTTTGTATTTACGCTACCTTTATGTTGATTACAAACAACGCAATTTTGTACAAAGCTTTTGGCATCTTCACTACAATGTGGCCAAAAATAATTTCTGGTTATAACTCTAGTTGTCTTTTTAATTTCTGGATGTCCTGCCAACTTATATGAGTGTGTTAGTTCTAAAACTTTTCTGGTTAGTGTTTTTGGGATATATAGTCGAGAACAACCATTTTTCTCCGTGGGTATTTTATACAACAAACCATTTATTAACTGAAAATCAGGTTTTAAGGATTCATTTGTTAATAGTTGTCCTACTATTTGTCTGATTTCTGGATCGTTATCTTGTTCTACTTTCACTCTTTCTAAATCTAAATCTACCACTTGACAACTAAAACAAAAGGTATTAGTTGTAATGCATTTTTCTGTTTCTTCTTGAGATGTGGATAATGCATCTGCCGAGGTGTTAAGTTTTCCTGGAATATATCTGAACTCTTGAGCAAACTCCAATACGCTAAGGAACCGTCCATTGAACTTTATGTTGTTAGTGAAAGTTCTCTTTTTAAACAAATCACAAATGGGTTTGTTATCAGTAAGCACATTAACTTTGTAACCTAAAAGTATGTGTCTAAATTTCTTTAAACCCCAAAATGAAGCTAAACACTCTCTTTCTGTTGTACCATAGTGTTTTTCTGCTGGGTTTAAAACTCTACTGGCATAGCATACTGCCCTCATTCTAGTTTTGGCCTTTTGTAACAATACTGCTCCTAGCCCTGTACTCGAGGCATCACAAGCTAAAAAAATCTTTTGAAAAATCTGGGTAGACCAAAACAGGGTTCCTAGTCATTTTGCTCTTTAATATTTGAAATGCTGTTTCTTGTTCATTCTGCCATTCATATTTAACATCCTTTTTGGTTAATTCTGTCAAAGGTTTGGCGATAGTAGCAAATCGTTTTATAAACGGTCTATAATATCCAACCATCCCAAGGAATCTCCTTATTGCTTTCAGATTAGTGGGAGCTGGATAATCATTACTGCCCTTATTTTACCTGCTTGCATGCGCAGTCCATCTTCACCAATTACATGACACAAGTATTCTAATGACTTCATGAGGAACTGACATTTCTTTAATCTAATTTTTAGTCCTGCCATTCTTAATCTTTCTAGGACCAATTCTAATGTTTTGAGATGGATTTCTAAATCTTTACTAAAAATTATTACATCGACTAAATATACTGCAACATTTTCTGCCTCCTAGAATCTATAACATTAATCTAACAAACGTTAAAGGAGCTGATGTGAGTCCAAATGGCATTACTTCAAACTGCAAATGTTCTTTATGTGTGCTGAAGGCTGTGAATTGTTTGGATTCTTCATCTAGAGGTACTTGCCAATACCCACTGAGAAGGTATGAGGTACTTGCCAATGCCCACTAAGAAGGTATAGTGATGAAAATACGGTAGCCCCTCCTAATTGAGCTAACATATCTTGAATTACCGGCATCGGCATTCTATCTGAAACTGTGTTGGACTTGAATTTTCTATAATCTATTACAAGCCTCCAGCTGCTATCTTTCTTTGAAACAAGCAATGGAGAATTATATAGAGATTTAGAAGGAATTATTACTCCATCTCTTTTCATTTCCTCTGCCAAATTATCAACTATGGGTCTCTGGCTTATTGGTAATTTGTAATAAGGAATAAAAATGGCTTGGCTCCATCATCTAACAAAATCTTATGTTGTAGTTTAACTCCTTCTACAGCTATTACATTTCTATATTTCTCTAGCACTTGAATTAACTTGTTTCTATTTTCTGGAAAATCTGTTTTATTTACTTCCTGATTTATTTGAGAGTTTTTGCTATTTATAGAGATAAATGCTTTTTCTTCTACTGTTAGTAAAGGATTGTTAATAGGTATTCCTATGCAAAAGACAGTGCCTGCGTATAGTGTTAGCTTGTTATTTGAGTAGTTTTGGACATAAGCTTCACAATTATCGCCATTCATATGGACTTGTGAATTATCCATTCTGACAAAAGCTGGCAATTCATCGCTCAACAATAGAACATCTTTATCCCTTACCTTCTCTTTTGCTCTTAGATATATTTTTGTAAAGCATTTTGGATTTAAAGTTACTGCTCTATTAAGTATAAATTGTACTTTATTATCATCAGCTGTGCTAACGTAACATATCCCTTCATCTTCTATGTCTGAAAAATAACAAGTTCTGCATTTTCAGTGATTTCTTCGGTTACTTCTATTATACTATTTATATCTGATTTCTTTATTTTATCTAATAGCAATACTTCATTTAGTATTTTCCCTTCATCCTCGTAACTCATTACTACATTGCTACAGTTATTAGTACATGTATCTGTATAGGTATCTGTATAATCATCTTGAATTTCGTTATATTCAGAGTTTCGGTGATCACCATTATTTATATCTGAGTAATTACTTGAATTTGAGTATATATCATCCATATGTGCACATTTCATTGATTCTGTACTGTGTAATGGTGGGAATTCCTCTTTTCTATCTTTTTCTATTTTATCTTGCCTTTCTCGTATGTCTCTCTCGCTTGTCGAAGCTGTCTCAGACAAATTGATCAGATTTGGATGAGGCTTTTCTTCGTCAAGCGCAAAACATACGCTCTTCTGATTATCCTGTTTCAGGCTAATCTTTCCTTCACTGCTGTCTAGTATTATACCACACCTTCTCATTAAATTAAATGAGAATAATACTTTTGCGGGAAAAAATCTGTCTTCTAGAACTAGAAAACATTCGACAAATTTGTGACGAAATGTCTATTTCCAAGTTCACCCTTCCTAGACTTCTAATTTGTTTACCCGCTATTCCCTTTATAACATTATTTTGACTCTGAATCCGAGTTTCTGAAATGCCTAAATATTTGGTTAAAGTTTATTTATCTATTATATTCACTGTACTGTCTGAATCTATAAGTACAGTACATGTCTTTCCACTTATTGGAATCTTCACTATAGGCAAATCCTTTATGTTTATTTCTTCTTCTTTCATGGAGAATACTACTTCTTTGCTATTAATGTAGGAAAATGCGGATGAACCTTCATTTTCCATACTAGCTATTTCTTCTTTTCCTCTTCTATCATCTTGAAGGGAATTATTTTCTTTCTTTTGTGAAGGGGTTAAGTGTTACTGGCTTGAAGAGTTATGTGAAATTGGACCGTTACTTACTTCTATTACTTCCTTATTGGTTCCCTTATTATTGAACCAACAGCTTTTAGTTAAATGCCAAACCTTCTTGCAAATTGCACAGCTTCTAGGCTTTCTGCGTTCATTAGTGGAATGATTTGTATACCCGCAATTTTCACATGCTGCCTTTGATCTTGCTCCTTGAGCTGAATAGTTTCCTTGACTTGAATTATTTGAGTTTGAAAACTGACCAGGCTTATATGTCATGGGTGGACCATTCCATGAATAATTCTGTCTTCCTTTCTGGTAGGATTCCATTTTCTGTTATATTTCCATTAAAAAGGAGTGGATCTATTCCTTGCTTGTCTGGCATTATTATTCGTTCTTTTTGAATGGTTATTTCTGCCTTTCCTTTCATTTTGTTTTTCTATTACACCTACAAATTCCTTGGAGAAATCTGTCTCTGCCTTCTGTATTTCTTGTTTCATTGTTTTTAATGTTTGAAGGCTATTATTCTTGGGATCAATTTTAATTTTTGGAAAGGCCTTCTTTTCCTTTTCTCCTACAGCATTATATATGGTTCCAAGTGCCAAGTAGTTTAAGACGTACCTTACATTAACTAATCCCCTTTCATCATCACCAAACTGTGTCTTATCTCCAATGGTGATGTTTGTGGACTTCAAGTCTTCTATTATTTTGTCTATGGGATTTTCAACATTTGCGTAGAGCTCTGCCATGGATTCATATTGGGGATTTAGGAACTTAGTAATATTATATAATGTGTCTTCTTTACTCACGGGCTCTGAGAGCATCAAACAAATTGTTTTGAATTCATCATATTTAGTCAATTTGCTGAAACTACCAGAATTCGAAGTTTTATGTGCATCACCGTGTTCTGAGCTAACGAGAAGCAAGGCTTCGTTAATTTTTGCTCTTTCAGCATCAGCTAGCCAATGATTAACTGTATATGCTCCTGGTTTACTTTTGTCTGGATTGGAAGCTTCAACTTGTCCACAGAAACGTGTGGCTTGTGTGATTATAGCTGCTTGAATCATTCTACTGTTTCGAAACGTGTTAGTACTACTAGTAATTATATTATTAGGATTATTGGCACTGTTATGATTACTGTTATTGGTTTTAGTAAGGTTAGTATGTCCTTGAATTACCATGGTTTGTGAAATTGGAACTGAGATTCTACTGCGTCTGTCTGGTGTTGGTCTTAAATTGTATGAGCTATCTCTGACAGTGTCGAGTAATTCCTTAAAGGCTTCATGCATCCCCCCCCCACCCCCCCCCCCCCCCCCCGTAACAAAAAAAAAAAAAAAAAAAAACTATTCACATATGCTACTCATCATTGCACAATGGCATAAAAAATCATATGTGAAATTGGGCATAAAAGTATCACCAACAATTAGTCAAACAAAATGATACACAGCACAATATTCAAAGAAAAATTATATGTATAGTTCTCCATGCACAACAGTATCAAAAAAAAAATTCTCATGCACTGTTAATTCAAAAGTATACTAGTATATATATATAAAATCGTTAATTTGAACTCAAAGTGCACAATCCTATTAAAAGAAATTATTCAAATAAATGAGACACAAATGCATATGTATTCAAAATCATATATCACCAACCGAGTGTAAAAAAATACTTAGATTTCCTAGTTATCAAACATAAGAACATTTTTTTAATCTTTATACTCTTAATGAGAGAAAATTTTAAAAAGTTTGATATCTAAGAGAAAGAATACGTAATCTTTTCACACACTCTTATAGAGAGAATAAGAAAAATTCTGCCTTCAGCACACTTAATTCTGTTCGTTCGTTTTGCTTTTTTTCGATCTCACGTGACTTGCTTCGCTGTCGAATTCACCTGTTGTGTTTCACAGTTAATCTTGACTGACGCTGTTTTCCCGTTTCGTTGTTCGGCAAAGATTCGTCCTTGCTGGAAATTCTTCAGTAACGTTGATTCTTTAACGGGAATATGTTTTCGTTCTTCTGCAATACACTCGTCCGCCTTTAACAGATTATTTATAGAAATCTGTTTGAGTTTTTCTCGGCTGCTGCAGTTCTACGTCTCGACTCGATGATGTTATGTCTGCGTCGCGCACATTAATATGCCTCCGTTTCATAACACGCAACGTCTCGTTGTTTTTCTTCGAGGGGAAAACGAAACTGTTCTTGCTGCTGTATGTCTATTATTGCACTCTGTGTTTACGTCTTCAAGCAGGATTTTATCGATCACTATTATTCTTCGCCGTCGTTATTAATTTTTTAAGTTATGTGTATTTCTTTAATTATCTTTACTGCACGTTACGTCTCTTGGATCCACAAGTGCTGGCACCAAATGTTACGTGGTGATGTCCCAATCTTTATGTGGTGCTTTTTTGTAAGGTAGAGTGTTCGAGTTATGTCATCGCTTACCTGCTTTTCCTTCTTGATAATTCGTTCTGCAGTCTGGGTTTCTTCTTTATGGCTCTTCTTAATGTTTAGTTCTGGGTTAGTAATCTTATTAGGCTAAGGTGTAGTCTCTCAGGAGATGCTTGAATGAGACGAACAAACAGAGTTTCTTTCTTTACTGTGCAAAGAATTAGAGTTACACATACAACTACAAAACTTATAAAGCTAATGTTGGACTCTGGCAATATTTCTGCTTCTGTACTCAACGACGGCTGCCAGTCCTCTCAGGCTTTTTCTGTCAGTCTCAACTTGAGCCACCCTCGGTTCGAATTCAGCACCACCTCCTTAGGCGGTGCAAGATCTGCTTCTCTGCCCAACTGGATTCTTGATTCGTGGAGTGGTGTTTCC
Source organism: Macrobrachium nipponense (assembly GCF_015104395.2). Classification (NCBI taxonomy): domain Eukaryota; kingdom Metazoa; phylum Arthropoda; class Malacostraca; order Decapoda; family Palaemonidae; genus Macrobrachium; species Macrobrachium nipponense. Next base: position 50,667,726 of record NC_061088.1, read on the forward strand.
TTATCTTGTCCCTATCCCCTTATAGGTGGGGTTATCATGTTAATTCCTCCTTTTCCAAGCGGAGTCAATAATTTAACGTGTTAATACCTCCTCCGGAAGGCAGAGCTGCATACTTCCTCTAAGTGCTCACAGCTTACACAATACACACGTCAAGTTCATTGTTTATGGTTTTATATTAGAATGATATATGTTAATTTCTATACTTTATGAACACATTTATATCAATTGCCTAACATTCCTCCAAGAAAAGAAAGATTTTGTTTGATGTATGATTATCTTATTCAGTGGAGGAGTAACTTCAAAATCATATGGGAATGGTGCAAATGGCAATGCAAGCATGAAATTTGGCACAACAATTCATCGTGACCTTTTGTCTCATCAACCTCCAGCCACACAAGATTTTGCCATTTTCCAAGATGGCCAGCAGAATTTCAAAATGGCTTTCGTTGGATATCTGAATATCGACATTTAATTGGTTAATCACATTTGAATTGCTTAGTCACTCCCAGTTTATTTTAAAAATTGAAAGCAATCCTTTATATACCTGGACACATAATTTTGCTGGCCTAAAATCATCCAAAATTGCTGCCACTCTATCAAAGATTTCCGCCAAAAAAGCCATAATTGGTACTTAAGTTCATATACAAGGTAAAAGATAAGGTAATACATGGATTCAGAGTCACTTCAGCTATATCAGTTAATTTTTTGTAGGTTAGAAATTTAACTCGTTTTCATCCTCATTTCATAAAAATGGTTAATTAACAATGTAACAGTGTAGTGTCAGGGCAACTGGTCGACACTATAGTTGTGAGACTCAGCATGGGGTTCAATGCTAGCTAATGGTGGATATTTGTCATTAGTTTCCCAAATGCTGTTTAGCTAGCCCCAGTTTTTAAGTTAAACAACTGCACCTGAATTGACAAGGTGTGCCAACACAGGAGAGCTGAGACAAGGAAGATGGGGTTTTAGTCTTCCAGAAGGTGTACAGATCACACGGGAATTAAATATCATAGGATGAATGATCGGGTTAGGATTATGACATATCTGAGCCTAGATGTATCCCATTTCATATATGTTGTATAGGTGGTAAAAGGATACACCCTCGGTCTAAAGAACAAAAGCAATAGCAGCACAATCTTGGAAGTCGACCTCTTTCCTGAAGGGAGATAGTACGACTAACTGGAAACTTTGTTGCCTTTGCCAAGAAGACACGTGAAAGACTAGTGGATGCATCTGGTGCTGGCTATGTTACCCTTGCTACAAACATTCCTGAATTTTATAAGTTAAATACAATGCCCATACCATTTCATCCCTAAAGGCTTGATGAAGGTGATGGAATTCTGCAGACCTTTAAAAATTACAAAGCTACATATAATGAATCATGTATGCTGAAGCACAAAAGGAAAATGAAGTCATTGTGTAAGACAAAAGATGATGCCCCACATGCAAAATTCACATGTAGTAGCTAGAAGGCAGGTGAAGAAGACACAGAAGAATCTAAAATTGAGAAAGAAGTCTGCTTTAGCCGTATTGGAAAATGTTTTGCCAAATTTTTTCTTTTTTTTTCATTAATCTTGGTGAGTGGTGGTGGAAGAACTAAGTGCTGCATCAATTCACTTACTAACGAAGGAGGCAAAAAGTGTAACAGAGTATATTCTGAATATTTCTTATTAAAAAAAACACATATTATCATACAATATTAATGAATGAGTTTAAATTAGAACCTGGGGGTTGGTTCAGTTTTTTCATGGAATGGACAGTGAAGTTTACTTTCATTATAGTAACACCTATCATAGAAACCCAGGACATTGGCCTCAGCCTATACCAAATTGTCTGTATTAGAAGGAAATGTTGCTTTAAATTTTTATCATAATAGTTGGACTCATAAAGACTTACAAATAGTGATGAAAGGTCCAACAATGAAATGAATTCGGCCTATGCATAATATTCCTCTTCTGATCAAAGTGGCTGAGATCCTTCCCAGGTGAAATCTAGCGACAAACTGTCATGAAATCGTTAGTTACCATCAACACATGCAATTACCAGTCAGTTGGTTGGAAGACCTTCAGGTAATTCCTTCAGTTCTGGTGACTGGACTGACTACGTCCACAAACAGTCATCTACATGAAAGCTTTCAGTTTTGATGAACTGGCAGGAGATATTATAGATTAATCAGATAGTGAATACCTAGACTAAGTTCATTGAATTATATGAAAGTGAATGAGAGAAAGAGATAGTTAGAGGGAGAGAGGAGAGAAGAGAGAGAAGAGAGTGGTTAGGAGAGAAAGAGGGAGAGAATGAGGGAGAGTTGGAGAAGGAGTGAGAGAGAGAGAGAGATACACAAAGACACACAGTTTATTGGTTGTCATTCATTTTTCCCAGGCAATGCCGGGTTGGTCAGCTAGTCTACAGTATGAAAGAAAATAGTTTCCTGGGAACAGTACATATAATATTTAATAAATTTATGGTAAATTTAATGGCAAAAAAGATATACCTATATTATATGTATGAATACATATGTATTTATACACACACATAGTAAGACTGAATTTTACTTATAAATTTGTTAATTTAAAAATAAATTTTCCCATTTAAAGATTTTATAACGGTGTTTCATTTACTGACCAGCAGTTACAAGATTATATCTGTGCACATGCCAAAATGATAGCTGGTGCTGTTCCTTCAATTTTTTTGGGGTCATTTAATACAAGGGAGATAGTTAAAGTAGTTTGAATATCTCACACTTTTTTTGATAAACTTAGTCTGATTTCTTACAAAATTTGTAAAACTTTTTAAGGTATCACTGTTGCCTTTGGCTTACTGCTTTGAAAGTTCAAGTATCTGTCTGCTGAGTGGTGACTTTGAATTCTATGATTAGTAAGTGCAATAACCAGATGTTTGGAATGCTTCGTGGCAATAAATATATATATATATATAATATATATATATATATATATATATATATATATATATATATATATATATATAATATATATATACACTTATATTATATATATATATATATATATATGTACATATAGTTTATGTACACACACACACACACACACACACACACACACATATATATATATATATATATATATATATATATATATATATATATATATATATATATATATATTATGTATACGAATATAGTAATATCACATATATATAATGTATATATATCTACATATAATTCATGTCCACACACACACACACACACACACACACACACACATATATATATATATATATATATATATATATATTATATATATATATTGTGTGTGTGTGTGGACATAAATTATATGTAGATATATATACATTATATATATATATATATATATATATATATATATATATATGTGTGTGTTTATTACATATATTCGTATATATATATAAATATATATGAATATGTATAGATATATATATATATATATATATGTATAAGTGTATATATATTTTATATGTATATTGCCACGAAGCATTCCAAACATCTGGTTATTGCACTTACTAATCATAGAATTCAAAGTCACCACTCAGCAGACAGATACTTGAACTTTCAAAGCAGTAAGCCAAAGGCAACAGTGATCCCTTAAAAAGTTTTACAAATTATGTAAGAAATCAGACTAAGTTTGTCAAAACAAGTGTGAAATATTCTTATAGGTTAAAGTTAATTGAAGGGCATCACTCCATCAAACAACTTTAACTGTCTCCCTTGTATCAACTGACTCCAAGAAAATTGAAGGAACAGCACAAGCTATCATTTTGACATGTGCACAGATTTAATCCTATTACTGCTGGTCAGTAAATGAGACATCGTTATAAAAACTTTAAATGGGAAAATTTATTTTTATTTAAAAATCTATAGGTAGAATTCAGTCTTACTGTGTACCAAAAATTTACTATTAGTTGAAAGCAACACAGGATTCAATTAATTCTCGAATGTTAAACAAAATTAAATAAAATAGATCAATTTATCAAGAGATTACAATAATCGAGCAAAATTTATATTATTGAGACATAAGATTTGAAAAGAATTATAAGTAAATACAAATTAAATCACAAGTGGTAAAGTGTGATATAAGATCAAATGAAATATTAGATCATTAACAGACACTCAAGAAAGTTAATCAAACAAATTATGAATGCAAAAACATGAAAACGCAAATGTGTAAATGCATCAAGCTTACCATAATATAAAATGTGAAAAATTAATAGATTGTGAACACAGTATATAAAAAAAAATTCAAAAGAATGTTAAAAATTCATATTACACAGAAAATCGAAATGCGAAAAATTAAATTAATTTACCAAGTATTTTAAGTCGACTTAAAACTAAAAATATCACTACCTTGTAACTCATTTTTTTGCTTTTGCTGCAGCTTCAAAATTCACCAAACACTAGATAGGCCTGTTATAAAAAATCACAAATAAGCGCTGTTGCAAAATACGTTTTTAGAATATCTGTTCAGATTTCACAAATCAATATACAAACGTAATTCCATAAGAAATTAAATAAACACTAAAGAGAGTGACCAATTACAAAATCTTTACGGTATTTGCGTTAAAGCCTCACGAGAGAGAGAGAGAGAACCATCCCAAATGACCTCTAGAATAAGAATGAACCTGAATTTTATCTTCGTATTGGAACCTCTGGTTCTATGTAACTCAGTTCCAAAATACATGACGTCATTACAAGGTGAATCGTTTTGGGGCCAAGACCCTCTGCAATCTTACAATCAAATTACTTTACAAGTTTATAAGTTCCCTTTAAAAAACGATTAACTTATCATTCAAACTACACGGTCTCAGAATGATAAGAGTTTATCTTAAACTCGCGGTTCAGTCTTTAATGGAGCTTAAATAAAAAATGGCTATCATAAATTAACAGTCGCCTTTCATGAACCAACCATATCCATAATTATTTGAATTTACTGGCGAGAGCCCATTTATGCTTGGTTGCACTGTGGTATGTATTCCGAGAATTAAACTTCCTTCTCACACTGATTGCTTCCTCAAATAGTTCCCTCATAATGACTCTGCACTTTTTCCTTACTCTGCTCTCTAGTAACTATCAAAATTTCTTCACAGTCGATCTGCTTTGATATCTCATCAAACATCCTTTCAGTTCGCGTAAATAACCTAGTTAATATTATCATTATCATTATTGCTCCTGTTTTCGTTGTTATAACTATTCAGAATGTGGATACTTCAAATTAGCAAGCCACGTAAGCCCTTACAGTCACGAGCAGCTTGAAATAAATATAACAAAGAAATCTTGGTAAAACAATTTGAAAAAAAAACCTGAGAGAGAGTTACAAGGAGTTACAAGGGACAGGATGTCTCAAAGACTAGTGTGTCCATCCGAAGAGAAATCGTGTGCTCTCTCTCTCTCTCTCTCTCTATATATATATATATATATATATATATATATATATATATATATATATATATATATATATATATATATATATATATATATATATATATATATATATAGTTGCAGGGATACGGAACGACATGGCACATTACATGATTCTTTATTGCTAGCGACGTTTTCGTAGACAAAGTCCCATCTTCAGGCTAAAGGCAAGAAATAAATATTACATCAATACAAAACTATTAGGAATGTTAACGTAAAATTATTATAAATCAAATTATTTCTAAGTAAAATTATGAATTAAATAATCTGAAAGAATGAGTATTACATCAATACATAACATATTCAAGAAAAGGAAATGTAAAATCATAAGAAATTAAAATATTTCCAAGTAAAATTACGAAAAAAACACACACACACACACACATATATATATATATATATATATATATATATATATATATATATATATATATATATATATATATACACATATATATATATTAAAAAAATGAGGAAAATACCTTGCTCAAGCAGAGTCCCGCCGTTCCGTGTCAGGACGGTGGAAAAAAAGTCAAGAAGAGGCAAAGAACAAAGTGACGTGGCTTTATGCTATATACAAAGGTACTGAGGTAGTATGGTTGTTAAGTGAAGGTAAGAGTTTCTTAATTGCCAAACTTTCAAAAACGAGGATTGGTGTTCATATGGTGAGGTCATAATGACCTTAAAGTTGTTATAATTTATCTGTGCATTACAGATTCTGGCGTGATTCCTAATATTTGATTGTTCAGGGTAGATAATTGCTGGCCCGTTTCGGTAAACTTACAACCTCTATGAGCATCAACATCTCACTTTGAGCAACCGGCGCGTACTTTCCTACGTAGGTCTGCTGATTACATCGGCAGCAATTAAATAAATACACTACACCGGATTGCATCAAGGAGGCCAATTTCTCTTTGTGTTTTAGGAAGCTACCAATATTTCTAGGATTTATGCAAGTGAATCTGGTATCAACTACTGGATAAGGAATTTAAATCTCCATTTTGTCTCTTTTGCTTAAAGAACACACCTCCCCAGATTAACAAACTGTAACCACGTCCCAACTTTCTGTTTTTATTTATAAAGGTCTGTCAACTTCTACTATATTCAGTGTAAACTTGAAAATGTAGAATATGCTACGAAAGTACTTGTTCAAAATCCCCAGTATTTCACTCTCCTTCTATTAGGGATTTAAGGATATATATACTATATATATATATATTGTTATGAACTTAAGATTGTTTATATTCATCCAGAATTCTTTTTCCAGACTGGATCAGTGCCAAAATACCAGGCAAGAACCAGCAGCGACACAAAATTCACAAAGCAAAATAACTCTCAAAGAGGGATACAAAAAACACTGAATCAAACTTAACAATAAATTTAATTAACAAATATAGTCTTAAATTACAAAAAGTAGTCCTCGAAAAGCTTTCTTAGGAACTGGAAAAACACATACGCTACTTTACAATAACATCACTCGAACCATCACGCGCCTACCTAACTTTTATACCTCAGTCGAAGAGAAAGAAAGGTGTAAGAGGCAGAAAAAGCACACTTTCCCTAGCATACGACAGATGGAGTTGCAGAGTGAAGTAAACCTTAAACCTAATGAATTTCACAATAATTATTAATCGTAATACACCTTATAATAATATGTCCTAAATTGACGATAATATACACTGAAGAGGTAATGAAGAAATATTGAAAGAATCCTCAAAGACCACACCGAATTCGTAATCAAAGATTATAACGCATCAACAGCGATGTCCTACTCCGGATCACTAGGGGTGTTCTTGCACCGAGGGGATCACCAGGGCAACGTAAATTGTATATTATGTAAACAGACGGGGGAAGAACATATACGGTCCGCTTACCGTTCTTCGCCACTAGAAGGCCTCCTGACGACTCCAGGAGGTCAAACACACGGCAACAGCCAGCAGCAGTAGCAAGCAGCAGCACAAAAGCAACAGCAATGCTTATAAGTGAGGCTAAAATTCATTAGCAGGAGCCTCTCAAATTCAATGGAAGCTGCAGGATCAGGAACAAATATCTTCCGCTAATTAAGCCGTGAAAAAAATATGCTGCAAGACCTCCTCTGTTGGGGAGCCGATACTCTCTGCCCCGCTGCCCAAAAACGCACTCCAGGTAAAGGGAGAGAGAGAGCGAAAGCATAACACGTAATGGGCAGTTCGACAAGCGAAGCACTGAAGACGGGTAGTTCGCTCCACAAAACATGAAAGGCAAAACAAAAAAAATATGGTAAATAAACATTATACAAATGAACACAAACAAAACCTTGGCCGGGGATAAAGAATGTTTCAAGAGAACTTTTCGTGACTTAATTAAAACAAAAATGACATAAAACCACGAACAAAATATTTAAAGTAATTATGGATTACAGCTCCCCGGGACAAGGAAAAAAATAATTTATTATTATTTTTTTTTTAGAAAGGTAACTCCTAGCCAATATTAAAGTAATTTGTAATGCAAGCAAAAATATGAGCATTGTGCTTTAAAAGCAAAATAGGAAAAAATATATCTAGTAAAATTTTCATTTCAGTCATACAAAAGTAAATGCAGATATCAAAAACAAATATTTCATAAACCCAAAACCACTATCCTTAAACATTACTAATATAAACTCTCAAGATTATATATAAATAATGTACCTCAAACTTATACTAAGAAATCTTCCCAACACGAGAAAAAAAAAAAAAAAAACAAAAAAAAAAAAAAAAAAAAAAAAAAAAAAAATTGCTCAAATGGGATTGACTGCAGAGTCCTTTACCCTTACACAACTACTCTTGGATAGCCACAACATCCTTTTCATTACCGAATGTCCTAGAAAGAACATCAGGGACTACATTGTCTTTTCCAGCCACGTAACAAATAGAAAGGTTATATTCTTGGAGTAAAAGACTCCAGCGCAAAATACGTTGATTTTTATCTTTAAATTTATTAATAAAAATTAAGGGATTATGATCTGTAAAGACCTTTATTGGACATACTGAGGAAGATAAATACACTTCAAAATGTATGAATGGCTTTCACTAAGCATAAAGCCTCTTTCTCAATTGTTGAGTAACGTCTCTCTGCCGGTAACAACTTCTTGGAAAAGTAGGCGACTGGATGCGAGGTACCATTTTCACCCTCCTGCAGCAAGACAGCACCTAAACCTGTGTCACTGGCATCTGTAGCCAAACAAAAAGGCAAGGAAAAATCGGGAGAACGTAACAAAGGATAGGTTATTAAAGTACCTTTCAATTTTTCAAATGCATCCTGACACTCGTTATTCCACATAAATTTTACATCTTTCTTTAACAAATTTGTTAAGGGATTAGCAAGGTCAGAAAAATTCTTAATAAACTTTCTATAATAACCAACTAGACCCAAAAATCTACGAATACCTCTCTTGTTTCGAGGAGCTGGGAAGGCTGTAATTGCCTCAACATTCGCTCTCTTAGGAGCGATCTTACCCAAGCCAATTTCATGTCCAAATAAATAAACACCTTCGCTTGAGCAAAATCACTCTTCTTTAAATTTATCACCAGACCAGCCCTCCTCAGCACCTCGAATAGCGCTCTTATCCTCTTAAGATGAGTTTCCCAATCATCACTGTAAATCACAAGGTCGTCAATATAAACCACACAACCCTCCAGTTCACATGTAATGAAGTTCATCAGCCTCTGGAAGGTAGCGGCGGCATTCTTCATGCCAAAAGGCATCACCTCACATTCATAGAGGCCGTCACCCGTCACAAATGCCGATATTTTCCTTGCCCGGGGTGCAAGACCGACCTGCCAATATCCTTTTAACAGGTCAAATTTACTAATATAACGGGCAGATCCCACCCCTCTATCTATACAGTCTTCCACCCTAGGCAAAGGGAACGAGTCCGTTTTTTTGTTACAGAGTTGACCTTGCGGTAGTCAAAACACATCCTAGGCTGACCATCCTCCTTCTTAACCAAAACTACAGGGAGCTCCAAGGACTGCAGCTCGGTTTAATGAGGTTATGGTCTAGCATGTATTTGACTTCCTTCCTGACTATTTCTCTCTTGAGGGTGGGGGTTCATCTATATGGACATTGCTTAATAGGCTGAGCCTCCCCCCCAACGTCAACGTCGTGTTGTAAAATATGGGTCCTACCAGGTGCATCCTGAAAGAGATCTTTATATTCGTTAATTAAATTAATTAGAGGTGCAGCTTTTTCTGCATCTAAGTGCTGAAATTTAGTATTCAGAATTATTCAAACATCAGAATTATTTTCCAAACCACTTGGGCTAACAGCAAATTTATCGCCTATAAACTGTTCATTTTCTACACTAACTACAGAAATAGGTACTACAGACTCTTCTACAGACCTGTCAATAAAAGATTTTATCATATTAACATGGCAAATACGGGTTTTTCTTCTCCTATCAGGAGTTTCAATCAGGTAATTTACATTGTTAATTTTCTTCAGAACCTTCCACGGACCTGAGAATTCCGCTTTCAGGGGATTGCCAGGCATAGGAAGTAAAACCAACACCTTGTCACCTACATTAAATAGCCTATCTCGTGTTTTAACGTCATACTTCAATTTTCATCGAGGCCTGGCTTTCGCCAAATGTTCCTGAGCAAAAGACCGTGCTCTAAGCAATTTCTCCTGCAAATCTGAAAAATAATCCAATACATTAATTTCGGGAGTCTCTCCTTCCCAGTGTTCTCTCACTACATCTAATGGGCCTCGAACACAGTGACCAAAAATAAGCTGGAAAGGAGAGAGACCCACTGACTCATTGGGGATCGATCGTATTGCAAACAATGCGTAAGGTAATTCCTTATCCCAATCATTCCCAGTCTCTAAACAAAATTTTTTTAACACAGACTTCAAGGTTTGGTGGAACCTTTCCACCTGGCCTTGGCTTTCCGGGTGATACGGTGCAGACTTCACGTGTTTAATACCAAAACGCGTTCATTTTCTTTTCAAAATACCTACTCGTGAAATTAGTGCCACAGTCACTCTGAATTACCTTAGGAAACCAAATCTGGTAAAGAAACCAACCAACACTTCAACCACCTTTTCGGACCGTATACTCCTCAATGGGATTGCCTCAGTGAAGCGAGACATTCTATCAACAATAGACAATATATATTCATTCCCACCGCGCGTCCGCGGCAGGGGACCCACTACGTCAATTATCACTTCCCGAAAGGGTCGCCCACGGAGGGTATAGGGAATTAAGGGAGCCTTGGGTATTTTCTGGTTAGGTTTCCCCACCAAACTGGCACACATCACAGGATAATACGTGTCTCTTAATGTCCTGACGCATCCCAGGCCAACCAAAAGAAATGTTCAGCAACCTTCTGAAAAGGTTTTCTAACACCAAAATGTCCCGACAAATCATTTTCATGTGCTAAATACATCAATTTATTCCGGTACCTTTCCGGGGACAACCAATTGTCTGCACGACTCTACCTGGTGGGCAGGTGCATTAGCCGACCTGCTCAACCTGTAGAGCAAACCTCTCTCTTTGACGAATACTGGTTTCGTCAAATCCTCGGATTGCCAAGTTCTAAATTAGAAAACTCCTTACTCTGTGCTATTTTGAACGCCTTAGCGTCCCAGTTTACGTCATCCCAATTAATGATTTTATTATTACTACTACCAGTCCTCATGTCAGTCATTTGTCTGTCTACTTTATATAAATCTAACGTCAAACATCCTCGAGATCCATCTCCCGAGCTCTAGATCGGGTTACTACAGAGACAGGCTTATAAAAATTAGTTTCAATATCATCGCCTTCACAAGTCACATTCAGGAGAGTCAAAATTGGACATATATTATCAATTGCACCTTCACCTTCAGCCAAATCATTCCCTAAAAGGAGGTGAATACCGGGAACTGGCAAACTGTCTACCACAGCCAGTTTAGCAGTCCCCCCTTTAAAAAAATACTTTGGTGTGAATATTAAACTTCTCTAAAGGACAAGACGTAATAGAGTTCGGGAAACCACCAACACCACAAATTCATCGTTGGAAAATACAAAATCCTTCGGAACAGCAGTTTTAATATGAGAGACTGTGCTGCTCCAGAGTCCCGTAATACTTTAAACAAACTTTGTTTTTTCATTGTTACCAACAACACAAATCCGTCAGAAATATACCTCTTAAATTTTAGTCACTTTTCCTGTTCCATACTTTGCTTTAAGTTTTCTGTTTTTTCAGCTACAACAATGTTTACTGGATTAGACCTCCTCTCCTGAAAGTTTTTCCAACCGTAACAATTAGCCTTTACGTGCCCCGTCTTGTGGCACCAATAACACTTCACACTACTGCTACTACCACCAAAATTTCTACCACTACTACCACCACCGTTAACCGATCTACGACTGTTTACGAAACTACGCGAGCCGCTTACGCTTCTGTCTTGATTGATTAGATAGTTTTTTTCTGACTCGTCATTATTTGACCTTAATGTTCCTCTAGAAGACTGACGATTATTACTACGTGTGTATTATATTCATGGGGGGAGAACCACCTCCTGATTAATCCTTTTCCTAAGGGGTTCCTCCCGATGGGTAAGTGCATACTCGTCGGAAGCAACTGAACCTATCCTGATTAATCCTTTTCCCTAAGGGTTTCCTCCCATGGGTGAAGTGGCAGACTCCGTCGGAAGCAACTGCTATTTCCTGAATGGAGTCGAGCTTCAACTCCTCCAAAAGAATTCGCAAGTCACGACTCACGTTCCTCTTAAATTCCTCTGCCAGAAGGAGCTCTTTCAGTTTAACAAAATTGTCTACTTCTTTTGACTTCAGCCAGTCATCGAGAAACTGAACTTTCTTTCGAGCAAACTCAACATAGGTGACGTCAAGATCCTTCCGCAGATTACGAAACTTCTGCCTGTATGGCTTCAGGCACCAAATCATAAGCTTTCAGCACAATACTTTTACGGTGTCGTAATCCGCGGAGAGATCGTCTTTAAGATTATTATAAACCCTTTGAGCTTTGCCCACCAAACGACACTGAAACTAATGTTGTCCACATATCCTTTGGCCAAGCAAGCTTCTTAGCAATTTTTCTCAATGACACAAAAAACTCATTAACCTCCTCCTCGGAAAAGTGTGGTACCAGTTTTAACGCAGCGAACATATTAAACCTTGTTTCATCAACACTAGAATTATTATAACTACCATTCTTTCCCTGATTCAACTTAATCTGTAATTTAAGCACCTCAATTTCATGCTCTTTCTTTTGCCCTTTCATCGCTCTAAGTTGGAGAGCTTTAAACTCCATTCCTTCATCTTGGTTTTTTCTCTCAAAATTTCCAAATGGTCATCACCACTATCACAGGATTTTCTTTACCTCCACCTTCCAGTTCCTCTATCTCCTCAGGCTTAACTCTCATCCAGCCTACTACTTTCCAGAACATCCTTCCTATCAAGAGTGTCTCTATATATCTCGCGGCCTTCAAGACCTCAAATAACAACGGCCTTCTTAACTTAACCTCAGTGGGCCAAACTTGAATCCAAGAACTCTGCAATCAACCACAATTGATCCCTTTTTAGTTCAAACAGATCCTCTTCCCAGTTAGGACTAGCCAAAAAGTTCGCTACCTCAGCTTCTTCACTCTCAAATAATGCATCCTGAATTAATTAAAATGAGAAATAATCACTCTAAATACGTTCAGTGGCTTGACCACCTCTCCGAGAGCCGTTTACAGTTGAAAATTATGCCGCTAAACTGGATCCTGGCTAAAAAGGTCGCCAAATTATGTTATGAACTTAAGATTGTTTATATTCATCCAGAATTCTTTTTCCAGACTGGATCAGTGCCAAAATACCAGGCAAGAACCAGCAGCGACACAAAATTCACAAAGCAAAATAACTCTCAAAGAGGGATACAAAAAACACTGAATCAAACTTAACAATAAATTTAATTAACAAATATAGTCTTAAATTACAAAAAGTAGTCCTCGAAAAGCTTTCTTAGGAACTGGAAAAACACATACGCTACTTTACAATAACATCAACTCCGAACCATCATCGCGACCTGACCTAACTTTTTATACCTCAGTCGAAGAAAGAAAGGTGTAAGAGGCAGAAAAAGCACACTTTCCCTAGCATACGACAGATGGAGTTGCAGAGTGAAGTAAACCTTAACCTAATGAATTTCACAATAATTATTTATCGTAATACACCTTATAATAATATGTCCTAAATTGACGATAATATACACTGAAGAGGTAATGAAGAAATAATTTGAAGAATCCTCAAAGACCACACCGAATTCGTAATCAAAGATTATAACGCATCAACAGCGATGTCCTACTCCGGATCACTAGGGTGTTCTTGCACCGAGGGGATCACCATGGCAAACGTAAATTGTATATATGTAAACAGACGGGGAAGAACATATACGTCCGCTTACCGTTCTTCGCCACTAGAAGGCCCCTCCTGACGACTCCAGGAGGTCAAACAACACGGCAACAGCCAGCAGCAGTAGCAAGCAGCAGCACAAAAGCAACAGCAATGCTTATAAGTGAGGCTAAAATTCATTAGCAGGAGCCTCTCAAAGTTCAATGGAAAGCTGCAGGATCAGGAACAAATATCTTCCGCTAATTAAGCCGTGAAAAAATATGCTGCAAGACCTCCTCTGTTGGGGAGCCGATACTCTCTGCCCGCTGCCCAAAAACGCACTCCAGGTAAAGGGAGAGAGAGAGCGAAAGCATAACCACGTAATGGGGCAGTTCGACAAGCGAAGCACTGAAGACGGGTAGTTCGCTCCACAAAACATGAAAGGCAAAAAAAAATATGGTAATAAACATTATACAAAATGAACACAAACAAAACCTTGGCCGGGGATAAAAGAATGTTTCAAGAGAACTTTTCGTGACTTAATTAAACAAATGACATAAACCACGAACAAAATATTTAAAGTAATTATGGATTACAATACATATATATATATATATATATATATATATAGATATATATATATATATATGTATGTATAACTGAATCACGAAAGTTTGGAACGTGATAAATCCATAAATAAAGGTATAAGCCACGAGAGAAAAATAAACAACGGCGTTTCTGCAAGATCTTTTGACTCAACGTCCTTTACTCTGCTGAGTAAGGACGTCGAATCGAAAGATCTTACAGAAACTCCGTTGTTTATTTTCCTTCGTGGCTTATACTTATATATATATATATATATATATATATATATATATATATATATATATATATATATATATATATATATATAAAGGATGCAAGGCTTATGTTAGAGAATGTGTAATGCTGAAATTCGTAAGAAAATGGAGATGAGGTCGGAGATGGAAAGAAATGAAATAGATAATGATGTTAATGAGTACGACACAGCATCAGCAGTAGCAGTAGCAACTCCATCGACGCTTGTAACGTTGGGATAATAATGTGTGAGGTGAGAGGCAACGTTAATAGGCATTATTTCTGACCTGGTTTCAGATGTCTTTCCAAATAATAATTAGACGCTTATTAATTTTACGTCAAAGGTTGTTTGTTTTATATGCTCATTACAATTTAATTAGTTTGAACTTCAGGCCCGAAAGGTTTTAACTTATTTACATTTAAGCATTAAAGATATAGTTTTTAATACTTGCTTGTGACTCTCTTTACATTTCCCTTTCTACAGATATGAGGAACTTATTCATTTCGAAACCTGAGTTATAAATAAAACACGTGTAAGATATGGATTTTAATACTGAACAATCCTATGTAGTATACGTATCTATGCAACTCAATTCTTACTTTAAGTGAGCTGTTAATATGTATGTATGTATGTATAAGAAAAAATCTCATATCAATATTGGAAGATAATACACGTGTAAGAATCTTTGTTTGGCTGTGTAAGATACACAGTCAAACATACAGAAGAAAATGCAAACTTAAACTCCATAACTGAAATGCCGCCTGTGCTAATGATTGTTTTTAATGTTTTACTGAATTAGTTTCCAGTATGAAGCAGCGAAATAACTTATCCAAGAAGGTGCTAATGAATTGCCTCAGGTCGAGACCGAAAACGTGGCCAGGCCAGCAATAGCTGTCTAATCCCGTGGAAGCTTCTCGGCGGGAAAGCGCGAGAACCCTTAAAGAAATATCCTTCTCC